>NC_140183.1:38673747-38741247 GCF_963971535.1 Notolepis coatsorum | reverse complement strand
ATGATGATGATGATGATGATGATGATGATGATGATGATGATGATGATGATGGGCTGGTCCATTCGACATGTAATACAAAGAGCCGTCTGATCAGGTTTAAAGTTCATTCATTCATCCTTTTTTTTTTTAAACATAACAACAAATTAGACACACAAGCATTAACAGTAAACATCCAATGAAATCAACATTTGAATCATTATAAATGTAGTTTACGAGATATATACCTAATACTTGCTATCTAATACCATACAAACATATGCTCCTGCTCGCTCACCCCCCCCCCGGACCCCCACTTGGATAATCCATCCATTTTCATTCGTTTCTAACCAGGACCTACACTTCATATGCTAGCTTTTATTCTCTCCACCACTTCTAACCAGATTGCAATGTTGGTTTCACTGACACCTAAAATTCTTGCTGTAGATATTTCTAGATAAATCACATCGAGATAGGTAAGAACCCATACCTTCCGGCACATTTTTTCCGGTTGAATCCATCGTGATGCTATCAGCTTTTTAGCAGCTGTGAGACCGGATAAAACTAGTCTCTTTAGCTGTATAGGGGCTGCAAACTGAAATACATCATTCAACAGAAATACAGAGGGATGTACAGGTATGTTCAGAAATAAGAATACTGATAATTGCTGGGACACTTCTTTCCAGAATATCTTAACCGGTGGGCAATCCCAATACATGTGCATAAATGTACCCTCATCCCCATTTGTACATAAGGAACATAGGGAGTCTTGTTTAAGTCCCATTCTGTTCAATCTGATAGGAGTCAGGTATGTCCTATGAATATAATTAAGATTAATTTGTTGATGGTCCGGGTTACGTGACGCAATTCGAACGTTTGCCCAGACTTCTTGCCAATCAAAATATATTTCCAAGTCTGGTATATCCCTCCTCCAGACTGAGTCTAGGGGGAGGATTCCATACGAAGACGTTAGTAAGTGATGATAAAAATCAGATACGAAGCCTCTCGATGTCTCTCTTTCATAGAAGAATTTGTGATATCTGTGGTGCTCAATTGGTATCCTTAATGGGACTCCATGAGCCTTCAAACAATCCAATAACTGTGCGTAAAAATAATATGTGGAACTGGTGAGGTTAAATTTTTTATGTATATCTTGATAGCTACAAAAACCCCGTTTGTTGAAAACATCTCCCAATGTGTGTATGCCCTGCTTTTCCCATTTGGGGTACTGTATCTTATAGGTCGTTTTCCAATAAGGAGTGCATTGTTATTGAATAGGGGAGTATGGCTATGCCATTTATGTTGGTTAGAATATTTTTTTTGTGTTTCACGCCATATCCGCAAAAAGTTCATTCATCTTTTATAGAGGGGGTTTCAGTCATACATAAATGTTAATTACGTCAGCGTTTCAGTGTGTGTGTGTGTGTGTGTGTGTGTGTGTGTGTGTGTGTGTGTGTGTGTGTGTGTGTGTGTGTGTGTGTGTGTGTGAGTTAGTGAGTGTGTGTGTGTGTATGTGTGAGTGTATCTGAAGTCGCAATGTCTGTCGCAAATCTAGGATGTGTTCCATCATTTGCATTGCTTACAATGAGGTGAGGAGATAATCAATTTAACATATAGCTGTGGTTTCCTGAGTGGGGTGTGACCCCATGTCTCAGACAGACAGCTGTCCATAATTTAATCAAAGCTGAGTTGATACACATTTATTTATCTAGTTAGTTTTAACTTATAATCAATTGGTCATATGAATTAAAAGGATACGTCACTAGTTTTCGGCGTTTCATTGTTAACTCAGTATTCCGTTAGCTTTGGTTGTCTCGACCTGGCGCTCTTTTCTGCAGCCAATTAGCCCACTTTTCCTTCTTCCTTCGACATTATGTTTTCTCTTATTTACAAAATGCAAGGTTTTATCACAAATAGTAGGTGTTCTTGCAGGAGTTTATAGTAGCTAGCAGCAGAGCGATGTCACACACGTCTTCCTAAGTGGCCGCCATAACCGGAAGTCTCCCCATCAAAGCTTCTCACTCTTTTTTTTGGGATTTTCACTTTTGCTCCCATCCCCCAATTTTGCCAATTCCCTCCTGGTCGTTGCACTGCCCTATTGTAGGTCTGGGGAGGGTATAGACTACCACACACCTCCTCCAATACATGTGGAGTTGCCAGCCGCTTCACGCTATCTCCTCCAGATCCCCTCTCTACTGAACCGGCGCCCTGACCGACCAGTAGGAGTTACTATTGCAATGACCAGCACCAGGGGCGGACCTAGCCCATTTGGCGCCCTAGGCGAGATTCACCACTGCGCAGGAGGGGGACAAGGGGAAACATGAGAGGGAAAAGCTGAAATTACCTGCCTGACAGTACTTACCCTCACACTAAAAACAACAAAGGAAAGTACAAACAATGGGGAGGCAAGACTAAAATGGGATGGTGGAATTGGAGTTTTAAAAGAGAGGCTCCGCTGACCCTGGGTAAGTAAAACACAGTCCGGAGGCGACTTAGCCACTTCTAGCTCAGCGATTCCGGATATCACAGGGGAATTGCGGTTATGCAACAACAACTGCGGTCTGTTGGCAAAACACGAAAGCGTTGGTTCAACTTCTGGGCCACCCTTCACTCTTGGAGAAGGCTGGATTGGTGTTGTAGAGGCATTGTAGAGGAATTCTCAACTGTTGCAGGTGATATGTAGAGACGAGACATCGTGCAGTGGGAGACCTCCCGTGGGAACCAGGTCTCCCATTCATCATCTCTTTCTTGGCTTTATTCTTGAGGCTTCAGCTGATGTCATCATCCTCCTATAGGAGCACTTGGAGAGGCAGCAGAAGGAGGGGAGAGGGGCAGAATAACAACAACAGCATAACATCCAATAACACACTCAATGAGCCCACTGCACCTCCTCCGTTAGTTCAATGTCAAAGCTGCTTCTCATCTAGCAATCAAGGCCTAATGTCAGTGTTTTCAGTCAGCCTGGGCACAACATGGCCGGCATACAGTCTTAGGAAAATAAACATTCGGAAAATAAAGGCTCAGGCTGTCTTAAAAGCCCGATGTGAAAAGTCACATTTACCGTGAGAGTGTAGATGGGACCACACAGTGGCGCTTCAGCAGCGACTTGGTACTTGTGTAATTATCACGGTTGAAGCGGAGAAGGACCTCAGATAAGAACTTGCAGTGCTTAATAATGGCTCCAGTTCCTCACACAGCCTGTGCTAATTAAGATCCCTCTCTCTCTCTCTCTCTCTCTCTCTCTCTCTCTCTCTCTCTCTCTCTCTCTCTCTCTCTCTCTCTCTCTCTCTCTCTCTCTCTCTCTCTCTCTCTCTCTCTCCTCTCTCGTTCTCTCTCTCTTGTTCTCTCCCCCTTTCTTTCTTTCTGGAGGTTTAGCTGAGAACACATTAGCTGTGGACACATGACGGGGCAGCAACAATAGAGTGATAGAGGGAGAGTCTGTGTGTTGTCTTGGGGAAAGAAACAAACTGAAAATGAGAGGGATGTGCACACAACCACACACACAACATGCGCACACATCAACCACACACACAACATGCGCACACATCAAACACACACACACACAACACGCACGCACATCAACCACACACAACACGCACACACATCAACCACACACACAACACGCACGCACATCAACCACACACAACACGCACACACATCAACCACACACACAACACGCACGCACATCAACCACACACACAACACGCACGCACATCAACCACACACACAACACACACGCACATCAACCACACACACAGCACGCACGCACATCACCCACTCACACAACACGCACACAACACGCATGCACATCAACCACACACACAACACGCACGCACATCAACCACACACAACACGCACGCACATCAACCACACACACACATCAACCACACACACAACACGCACGCACATCAACCACACACACAACACACACGCACATCAACCACACACACAACACGCACGCACATCAACCACACACACAACACGCACGCACATCAACCACACACACAACACGCACATCAACCACACACAACACGCACGCACATCAACCACACACAACACGCACGCACATCAACCACACACACAACACACGCACACCAACCACGCACACAACACGCACGCACATCAACCACACACACAACACGCACATCAACCACACACACAAAACGCATGCACATCAACCACACACTATTCTATTTCATTGTCACACACACACACACACACACACACACCTACACACACCTACACACACCTACACACACACACACACACACACACACACACACACACACACACACACACACACACACACACACACACACACATGTTGGACACATATACTCAGGCCATTATCACCTGGGTTCCCAGCTTCATTATCACCTGGGTCCCCATACTTCATTATCACCTGGGTCCCCATACTTCATTATCACCTGGGTCCCCATACTTCATTATCACCTGGGTCCCCATACTTCATTATCACCTGGGTCCCCAGCTTCATTATCACCTGGGTTCCCATGCTTCATTATCACCTGGGTCCCCAGCTTCATTATCACCTGGGTCCCCATACTTCATTATCACCTGGGTCCCCAGCTTCATTATCACCTGGGTCCCCAGCTTCATTATCACCTGGGTCCCCATGCTTCATTATCACCTGGGTTCCCAGCTTCATTATCACCTGGGTCCCCATACTTCATTATCACCTGGGTCCCCAGCTTCATTATCACCTGGGTCCCCAGCTTCATTATCACCTGGGTCCCCAGCTTCATTATCACCTGGGTTCCCATGCTTCATTATCACCTGGACGAGGGATACATTCCGTTTCACTCAGTCTCCCTCATTAGGCCTACTTGCAGCCCTTTCTGTCTTGTCTAGCCTCAATTGAACAACAAACCAGCTAATTATACAAGAGAATACCCTGGCGCGACGTGATGTCCTCTCAATTAGTTCTGTGTGACTCCTTTCACTGTGAGGCACGAAGCGCCATGGCCGGATTATGCCACTAGGGGGCCCTGGGGCAAGAAGGTGCCTTTTAAATAAAACCATGCTAACATGGTAACATATTCCAACTGAAATGAGTAAAATCATATGTAATCTGCACACAAACCTGGGGCTCTCGAGCCCATGATGGTCTGGGTACCCCGGGGCATTTTGTCCAGTCAGTAATCCAGGCGTGGAGACTAATCTGAGGGCTGAAGAATCTCTTCTTCAAGCAATTGCTGTTTTTGTTTGTTTGTTTGTTTGTTTATTTATTTAAAGGAGGGGGTACTGTGTGTAGCATGTTGCAAGCTATACGCACGCACGCACGCACACACACACACACACACACACACACACACACACACACACACACACACACACACACACACACACACACACACACACACACACACACACACACACACACACACACACACACACACACACACTCACACACACAGGCATAGATATGTTCCCAATGGTCTGTGTAGAGTTATCCATTCTGTCAAATCTACAGGCCAGAGGCCCCTCTGTTTACTGTATGAGCAGTAGTCCATATACCCCAAGGTCACATGAACGCACCTGGCTAACTATTAGTGATAGGTGACAAGCGACAGGTGATATGTGACAGGTGACAAGTGACAAGTGACAGGTGACAGGGGATAGGTCACAAGTGACAAGTGACAGGTGACAAGTGACAAGTGACAGGTGACAGGGGATAGGTCACAAGTGACAGGTGACAGGTGACAAGTGACAAGTGACCAATGACAGGTGATAGGTGATTTGTGATTGGTGATTGGTGATTGGTAATTGGTGATAAATGATAGGTGACAGGTGATTGGTGATGGTGACACTAGTGCTCTGCCTAGCACCTGTTGGGCCAGTTTCATAGACATGGCTTAAAATAGTCCTTGATTTAGCCTGTTCTGGATTAAACAAGGCCGACTGGAAGAAGAACAGATTTAACCCACCCACGGCAGTTTGCTAGCAACCCGGCTAATCTCTCCTACCCTCCTACAGCCACTAATACACCTGTCACAGTACGGGGAGGCTTATGGAATTGTCAATCAGCAGTCAAGAAAGCTGACTTCATTACTGCCTACGCCCATAGTCTAAATCTGCAGCTCCTGGCTCTAACTGAGACCTGGATAACCCCCAATAACTCATCAACACCTGCAGCATTATCTACAAACTATAACTTCACTCACACACCTCGACCTTCCAGACGGGGTGGAGGCACTGGCCTCATGACATCTCCTTCATGGGCTACAAACGTAACACCACTCCCAGAACTGTCACTCTCCTCTCTCGAATATCATGCAGTATCTGTCTCTAATCCTTTCAATCTCACCATTGTTACACTCTACCGCCCTCCAGGTACACTCGATCACTTCACAGATGAGCTGGACATGCTTCTTAGCTCCTTACCGGAAGATGGTACCCCTCTCCTTCTATTGGGCGACTTCAACCTGCCTGACTCATCTCAGTCAGTCATAGTAGTCTCCCTCCTACAATCGTTTGACCTGACTCCCACTGCCATGCCTCCCACCCACAAAGCAGGCAACTCCTTGGATCTCATATTTTCCCGTAACTCCAGCATCATTAACACCACGGTAACTCCCCTACATGTATCTGACCATTCCTTCATATCCTTCTCACTAACTCTCATGCTTAACCGAAAGGTCTTCACCCCAACTCAAACAGTCTCACTCAGACGCAACCTGCCCTCCCTATCCCCCTCCACCCTCTCCTCTGACATACTATCCGCTCTACCTTTGAGTGACACCTTCTCTGCTCTCTCCACAGAGATGGCAACCTCCACCCTCCTTTCAGCCCTTGCAACCTCCTTCAACAAGCTCTGTCCCCTCGTTGAGAAACCTGCCCGCCGTTCCCCACCCAGTCCATGGCTGACAGATCCAGTGAGAGAACAAAGACAGGTCCTGAGAGCAGCTGAAAGGAAGTATAGAAAGTCACGCCTCACTGCTGACATCGACACATATCACAACCTCTTGTTAACATTCTCCAAAACCATCACTAATGCCAAAGCTTCTTTCTTCCACCATAGGATCGAGGCCTCTGCCAAGAATCTTCGCAAACTGCATGCTACCATGTCCTCCCTCCTCACTCCCCCCCCACCCCCCCCTCCCTCATCTTTCTCTGCCGAAGACTTTGCGATCTTCTTTGAGGAAAAAGTGGAGAACATCCGCAGCTCCTTCTCCCAACCCCCACCCATTCCAAATGCTAAATCGAGAACCTCATCCTTCACTCTGTCATCTTTCTCTCCCATTACAGAAGCAGAGACCCTGACACTGGTAACGTCGAACCGTCCGACTACTTGCCAGCTGGACCAGCTACCCTCCCCACTCCTCCAGACCATAGCACCAGACATCCTCCCATTCCTAACTGCAACCATCAACTCCTCACTCAACTCGGGGGTGGTCCCCACCTCCCTAAAACAAGCCAGAGTCACGCCGCTCATAAAAAAACCAACCCTGAACCCTACCGTCATAGGCAACTACCGTCCTGTCTCTCTTCTCTCCTTCCTTTCTAAAACACTTGAACGTGCTGTATCCAACCAACTTACTGCTTATCTCTTACAGAATGACCTCCTAGACCCTAATCAGTCAGGCTTCAGGACTGGTCACTCCACAGAGACAGCCCTCATTGCGGTCACAGAGGCACTTCACTTAGCAAAAGCGAAAGGCCTCTCCTCTGTCCTGATTCTCCTAGATCTATCTGCAGCCTTCGACACAGTCAACCACCAGATCCTCCTTGCGGCCCTCGCAGGAATGGGAGTGGCTGGCTCTGCGCTGACATGGCTGTCATCATACCTCAATGACCGCTCCTACCAAGTGTCATGGAGAGGGACCCTGTCGGCCCCCTGCGGACGGGTGTCCCCCAGGGCTCGGTTTTAGGACCCCTTCTCTTCTCCCTCTACACTAAATCACTGGGTAACATTATCACGTCTCATGGCTTCTCCTACCATTGTTATGCCGACTATACTCAACTCTTCCTCTCCTTCCCTCCCTCAGATATCCACGTCTCTGAGCGGATCTCGGCCTGTCTGTCCGACATCTCAGCCTGGATGACGTCCAACCACCTCAAACTGAACCTAAGCAAAACAGAATTGCTCCACCTGCCGGCCAAATCCTCCCCCCTAACCGACCTTTCAATCACAGTCGAGAATGCAGCTGTGACTGCGTCCCCGACCGCCAAGAACCTTGGTGTTGTCCTCGACGACCAGTTGAACTTCTCTGCTCACATCGCAGCGACGACCAGAACCTGCCGATTCCTCCTGAGCAACGTCAGAAGGATCCGCCCCTTCCTGACAAAAGAAGCCACCCAACTCCTCGTCCAATCAACAGTCATCTCCCGCCTCGACTACTGCAATGCACTGCTCGCTGGCCTCCCGGCCACTGCCACTAAGCCTCTTCAACTCATTCAGAACGCAGCGGCCCGCCTGATCTCAAACCTACCGAAGTCGGCCCATGTCACCCCACTTCTTAGGGACCGGCACTGGCTCCCCATTGCTGCACGAATCCGCTTCAAGGCCCTCGACCTAGCATACCGTGCGGCAAAGGGAACCGCTCCCGCCTACCTCCGGTCAATGGTCTCTAACTACACACCCTCAAGACCCCTACGCTCTGCATCTTCTGGCCGCCTCAGACCTACTCCTATCCAAGCTCCGGGAGGGTCATCAAAGAGAAGTCGCCTATTCTCAGTCCTTGCCCCACAATGGTGGAATGAACTACCCACCCCAGTTAGGACAGCTGAATCACGTCCAATCTTTCGCCGTCGACTAAAGACGCACTTCTTCAACCATTATCTGAATTTAAAAAAAAACAATAAAAAAAAAAATCTAACCCTAACTAACCGTACTGTCATGCACTTGTCCTAATAAACTAACCTACACTGTAGCACTCAACACTTTGATGAACATTGTTGCTCAGCTGATAGAGTTGTGCCCTTCCTGATGGCTTGTCGTACAGAACTTGTAAGTCGCTTTGGATAAAAGCGTCAGCTAAATGACTAAATGTAAATGTAAATGTGAATGTAAAGAAGGAAGGTTAGAACTACTATGGAAGCTTAAACTAAACTAATACTTGATTTCACTGTTTCACCTGCAAGGATCCCAATAAAGAGAAGTAAATTTTTCATAATGATATAATCAGGCCATCCCAATGGTTCAGTGGGTTAAAGGGAAGTTAATATGGTACTGACTTTGAGGAGCCATAATAAATCTAATTCTCACATCCAAATGAGGTTTATATTTCTATTGCTTAGATGTCTGAACCAGCAATTAAACCTCTCTTAGGTGTGAGAGCACACAACATTGTATGGCTCCACAAAGTCAGCACCCCATTCATTATCCAAGAAGCAACCACAGATTTTACATCCAGGTGACACAAATCACACATTAGAATTGTATCTTTCTGATTTCTAGCTTTAGGAGAGTGTGTTGTATGTTCATAAATATTATTAACTATGGACTAATGGTCCCGGGGCACAGGAATAATGTAACATCTTAAAATGGATCATTTACGTTGTGGGTTAGAAATGGGTTTTAAACGGTATTTGCTATATTCTGGGGTTGTGATAACTTTGTTTACGTTGGTAATGTGTATAAACTGGAGCATAGCAGACCTATATTTAGTAGTTGTAGTAGTAGTAGTAGTAGTCGTTTATTTGTCACGAATAAAGTACAGGACATTACAGTGAAATGCTTGGTTCATACACATACAGCTCATTTTAGTAATATTCCACAATTATTACATTTGGAGTAATAATGGCACACACATAATAAATTCACAACAACATGCACATTTGTTGATACATGCTGGACTAGTCTTGAGACAGACGTATGTGTATCACCACTGCCATGTTAGGCGTGGAACACCCGCAGGGGGGGGGGGCGAGCTCGAGGAGAGGGAGGGTGTTTGAAGGTCTGTCATCTACAAATCAAACTCTTTCAGAATATATGTCAATATAACCCTGATTTATATGATAAAACACCTTTTACAAGATGTTTCACTCAGAAACAAAGTAGAAGCTATTCTGGAATTCGTCCACTGAGGTCAGCGCCTCTGAGAAACTGATGAGTAATCGACGGCTTGTTAACACATATTCTAGCTCCAAAATAAAAATAAACTCTAAAGTAAATCATTACCATATGATGTGTTTACAGTAACATCAGTTCCTTGGACAACGTGGTCCTGTTTACACAGTAATAAATCACGTTCTTCCTATATCGCATGCAGAGGTTGCGAGGCCCATTCAGAAGCAGGCTGGGGGTGTACAGTAGGGAGGAAGAGCGGAAAAGCCCCCGCGGGAACGGGTCTCACAAGGAAAGTGTGTGATTTAATGGGGGAAAGTGGGTGGATGAGACGGTTTAAATCACCCTAATGTTGCTGGACTTTCAGGACCAACAGAAGCAAAACACTAAGGGTTATGGGCCCACAGCGTGCAGTGCAGTACTTTGCCTCATCATAGCTTTGACGACTTACCTGTTTATCTAAGTGGAGAGAATGGCATGCAGCCTGACTGAGTTTGTGTGTGTGTGTGTGTGTGTGTGTGTGTGTGTGTGTGTGTGTGTGTGTGTGTGTGTGTGTGTGTGTGTGTGTGCGCGTGCGTGTGAATGTGTATGTGTGTGTGTGTGGTGTGCATGTGTATGTGTGTGTGTGTGTGTGTGCGTGTGTGTGTGCGTTTGCGTGCATGTGTGTGCAGGGGCGTAGCTGGGGGGGGGGGGGGGGGGGGTAGTTTAGGATGATTCCAAGGGCCCAGCACTGCCCCCCCCCCCCCCTCCCCCCAATTTTCTTTTTCTAGACATCACTTAGGTGTATTATTGATGCTCTCATTGATACTATGTTTGTTTCTGAAGTGTGTGTGTGTATGTGTGTGAGATATATAGAGAGAGAGGGGGGGCTTTGGTAAACTATTGCATTGGTCCATTCATTGAAGATGAACGCAATGCGACATCCTTTACTAGGCTCACCCACCAACAGTGCAGGTGCTGAACTGCTGATCCGAATGTATAGGTAAAAACCATATTATGCGTTTTCATCAATAAAAAAATGGCCAAAAAAAATTCCGCTCACGCGCTTACGCGCGCTCGCATTCACTGGGGGCCTACAAATACATTATTTCATGGGCCCAGAATCTGGAGCTACACCCCTGTGTGTGTGTGTGTGTGTGTGTGTGTGTGTGTGTGTGTGTGTGTGTGTGTGTGTGTGTGTGTGTGTGTGTGTGTGTGTGTGTGTGTGATCTCTAGGTGTGTATGCATTTTAAACAGTGGTGATGAGGACCCGCTTCATTGACGTATCCTCTTGACGCAAACATTTGCTGGCACACAAATGTCCTCCATGGATGAAGTTACTACGGCAAAGTCTGGAATCTCTGTTGTTTGATTTTGATTGTTAGGAGTTGAATAGGAACACAACGTTCTAACAGAACAACGGGCTGCATGTATTCCGATGCTTGAATCTCTCAACAACACAATATCTACCAATATTTGCTTTGATGTCTAGTCTCTATTCAGTGTGTGTGTGTGTGTGAGAGAGAGAGAGAGAGAGAGAGAGAGAGAGAGAGAGAGAGAGAGAGAGAGAGAGAGAGAGAGAGAGAGAGAGAGAGAGAGAGAGAGAGAGAGAGAGAGAGAGAGAGAGAGAGAGAGAGGAGAGAGAGAGAGAGAGAGAGAGAGAGGGGGCATCTGGGGCAGCTGTCCATGGTGCTGAGAGCTAACTCAGAGACAGCTAGGCGACAGCGCAGTGATAATGTGCAGCATATATTTGCGAGTGCTATCTTGACTGAGAGCCGAGGGTGGTCAGGAGTCCCCAGGAGTCAGGACTGTTAGTCTCGAGCCCTTATGCTTCTTAATGTTAAATGAATGTGGCTAGCTAGCTAACAAACACCGTAATATTAGTTTAAATAATACACGTTACATAATACATGTTAGTTTGTTTACTTACTCGCACAAATAGTCGGTATCGGTCTCATTCTCTTTTCTGTTTGTTGACGGTTTGGTTCTAGGGTGACCAGGTGTCCCCCTTTTTGTACTGTTATTTATTGTTTAAATATTCAAACTTATCACTTGACAGTAATGTCTTGTGTTCGATTTTTATTTTTTTGCTTCGAAAGAGGGACATCCTCTCAATATGTGGGACGCGGTCTCAAATGGTGGGACAGTACAACCAAAAGGGGGACACCTGGTCTTTTCACAATATTCCGCCACATTGTAACGTTAGCTAACTGTCTGTAAAGTAAACTATGGATGAGTCGGTCGCACTAACCAGTTGAGCTATTAACGTTAACAGCGTTCGTTCAGCTCAGCTGTCAGCTGTCACAAGGAGGCAACACGACGCGCGCGATAGGGCGAAGTGGATGGGCCAATGAATGAGCACACTGTGCGCACCCAGACTCCTCGTGGGAGTTGTAGTATTATAGTATCACCTGGATTGACTAATTATTGCCGATGCCTTTTGTAGACTACAATGTTTTTTTTCATAGAGAAAAAGTCACCCGCCAGTGCCACTGTGGCGGGTAGAATGACGGAGTTACCCGCCACAGCCGAATTCTACCCACATTTGGCAGGTGTTAATGTCAAGCCCTGGTTGGGAGTCATTCTCATCAGTAATACTGACAGTTAGGGAGTCATTCCCATCAGTAATGCTGACAGTTGGGGTCATTCTCATCAGTAAAACTGACAGTGGGAGTCATTCTCATCAGTAATACTGACAGTTGGGGGTCATTCTCATCAGTAATACTGACAGTTGGGGGTCATTCTCATCAGTAATACTGACAGTTGGGGGTCATTCTCATCAGTAATACTGACAGTTGGGGTCATTCTCATCAGTAATACTGACAGTTGGGGGTCATTCTCATCAGTAAAACTGACAGTTGGGGGTCATTCTCATCAGTAACTGACAGTTGGGGGTCATTCTCATCAGTAATACTGACAGTTGGGGGTCATTCTCATCAGTAATACTGACAGTTGGGGGTCATTCTCATCAGTAATACTGACAGTTGGGGGTCATTCTCATCAGTAAAACTGACAGTTGGGGGTCTTCTCATCAGTAATACTGACAGTTGGGGGTCATTCGGCCATGGAATTTGGTGGATCATATTAATATGATGTTGGACTGTGGTAATTCCATGTACGAATAAATAAATGATGATGATGATGATGATGATGATGATGATGATGATGATGATTGATGATGATGAGATGATGATGATGATGATGATTCTCATCAGTAATACTGACAGTTGGGGTCATTCTCATCAGTAAAACTGACAGTTGGGGGTCATTCTCATCAGTAATACTGACAGTTGGGGGTCATTCTCATCAGTAATACTGACAGTTGGGGTCATTCTCATCAGTAAAACTGACAGTTGGGGGTCATTCTCATCAGTAATACTGACAGTTGGGGTCATTCTCATCAGTAATACTGACAGTTGGGTGTCATTCTCATCAGTAATACTGACAGTTGGGGGTCATTCTGGGTAGGGCTGTCACGGTATGACATTCTCTCACCGCGGTTGTGTGTGTGGCTAATCACCGCGGGATGCGGTGGCACCGCACTTCTATTAAAAAAAATATTTTTTCTTTTTCTTTTTATTATTATTAAAAAAAATTATACCTGTATATATATTTTTTATTATTAACACATGCGAGTTTACCCGCGATCGTGATTAGAAAAAATTCTAAGGTCGTAGGAGTCCCGAAACTATTTTAAACATGTTTGATAATCTATCCATTTGTCCCTCAACGTTCTGAAATGTGATCAAAGTAGTAGGGTGTTGCCTGCTCCTTTCCTTCTCCTTACTTAAACGAACGTTATTTGAGCGAACATTTAATGTTAATATAACACTATTTTAACGTTAGTGAATGTGAATGCACATACATAGCTAGTTAAATATCACAACTTGTGTCATCATTGTTCATCATTGGGGAGTGCTGCCTCTCTCCGCCGTCCCTGCTACACTCGGGACTACACTAACATTAGCCTATAGCTAGCCTATAGCTAACGTTAGCCTATAGCTATAGCTCCCTGTACTCTATTCAGATTCAGATTAATACAGGAAAAGGTATGGGGGCTCGAGTCGGGATATGAAAATAATCCTGATTTCATCTGTGAGTTGTAAACTGTATGGAAACGTGAAGTTAGCTCATGCTACTGGAAAACGGACACCTCGTCATTAAATGAACTGAGTTAAAAATGACACGGTTGGCGCGGTTGTCTGTTCTGCATTCGGGGGTGACTTGACGGTGATGCGGTTATTGCGACAGCCCTAATTCTGGGTACGTGTCTGTCTATGTTTTAGGTCCACACATTTGGCTCTTTTCAAAGTTGTCACAATAAAAATGCTCTTGGATACTTTTATGATATATATTATATATATACAAATATTTGTGTTTGGGGGGATAGTTTCTCTGAAATAGATGGAGTTTTATAATCTTGTGTCTTTCCCAGCAGTGGTTGTAATTTCCTAGCTGTGGTGGTTCTGCAGGGAAACCCTGATGCCCCAAACACACACACACACACACACACACACACACACACACACACACACACACACACACACACACACACACACACACACCACACACACACACACACACACACACACACACACACACACACACACACACACACACACACACACACACACACACACACACACACACACACACACACACACACACACACACACACACACACACACACACACACGCTATTGTTTCACGTTCCCACAAGCAACCAAGAATGCAACTGATTTAAGGAACATACTGTATTGATGTATGAAAATATTTCATACATTAAAGTTGCATTCAACTGTTTCACGCCGCAGTGAAAACAAGTTCTTGTTGATGCCAATGCGACTACACAGATCACAAAGTCTTTGATTGACAGACTATATTAGAGATGAGCCAATATTAACTCGTTTCAAATCCAAGCGTTGAGCGCCAAACCTGAGATATCTCGGGTTTAGATCCTTTTTCTTTTTTTTCAATTGTCTTATTCTAAACAGTCGCACGGACCTTGCTTGGTGTTCTAGAGACCTCCATGTAAGTTAGAATTGAAATGACGATCAAATCCCAACAGGTGGCAGTATCGCCTACCTTTTGAACTGGGCTAGTGTGGGGCCACTTTAGTGGCAGAAAGAGCGAGCAGCAGTGAGCTATGGCGATCGCGACTTGTGGTGAGTATTAGAAGAGGACAAAACTATCACACTTTTCAAGATTCAAGAGATCACACTTATGGATGATAATGTGCGTTTTCACCGGACTACATTGGACTCAGCACTTCTGGTAAATCATAGAAATACTATAGTCGGTAACCTATTCTGTTCCGTGTTATAGTCGGCGCCGGGCCCGAGCACTCCGAGGCTTGAGGACTTTACCGGTAATGGCGACCACTATTGGAACTATTGAACTATGAAGAAGACAAAACGAAGGCACTTATGTATGATAAGGTGCGTTTTCACCAGACTATGTTGGATTCTAGTATTTTCAGATGGGCTGTTTGGATGTAACGATACTTGGCTGTTATCTGGATCGTTACCCTGGCGCTGCTGGCGGGCCACCTAACATCATATTTATTGATCCTGTTTTGATCCAAGACACTTGGAGCAAGAGTGGAGTACTTGCTGACAAAGGTAATCTGTTTGTGTTTACTTGTTTTTGTGGAGTTTTTTTTTATGTGCGCTGTGTACCTTTTACCAGCTGTGCTGTTCCAACCAGTCCTGTCTCATCCGACCCCTCAGCTCCTCGAGCGTATGAGAGTTTGTGTGTGAGCATATGAGAGTGTGCGTGTGAGCGTATGAGAGTGTGTGTGTGAGCGTGTGTGAGTGTGTGTGTGAGCGTGTGGGTGGATCACTGGATGTGCACATATTAAGGCTGCAGTATTGTATCTCCTTGGTGGAAGAGAGACAATAGAGGTGTTGGGTTGTTGGCTCAAGTGAAGGAGAAAACAGTGTGCGTGTGTGTGTGAGATAGAGAGAGAGGTAGGCAGTGATTATATGTACATAATGTGGAGCACTGAAGCCTGTTATATGCATGCGTGGGGGAGGGGCGGTTAATAGTATGATTGGTGGAGCCACGTTTTGGATTTAAGGGAGTAGAGAGAGGAGGGGTTGGTTTAAAGAGAGAGAAAAGGGGGCACACACACAAACAGTTTAGTTCTGCTCTGGTTAGCAATACTGGCATGGGAGACAGAGTGCACTCCAAAAAAACCTGCCCTGCCCATAACACCAGGAATAAACCCTGTCCATAACACCAGGAATAAACCCTGCCCATACATCAGGAATAAACCCTGCCCATAACACCAGGAATAAACCCTGCCCATAACACCAGGAGTAAACACTCCCCATAACACCAGGAATAAACCCTGCCCATAACACCAGGAATAAACCCTGCCCATACACCAGGAATAAACCATGCCCATAACACCAGGAATAAACCCTGCCCATAACACCAGGAATAAACCATGCCCATAACACCAGGAATAAACCCTCCCCATAACACCAGGAATAAACCCTACCCATAACACCAGGAATAAACCATGCCCATAACACCAGGAGTAAACACTCCCCATAACACCAGGAATAAACCCTGCCCATAACACCAGGAATAAACCATGCCCATAACACCAGGAATAAACCCTGCCCATAACACCAGGAATAAACCATGCCCATAACACCAGGAATAAACCATGCCCATAACACCAGGAATAAACCCTCCCCATAACACCAGGAATAAACCCTACCCTGCCCATAACACCAGGAATAAACCCTGCCCATAACACCAGGAATAAACCCTGCCCATAACACCAGGAATAAACCCTGCCCATAACACCAGGAATAAACCCTGCCCATACACCAGGAATAAACACTGCCCATAACACCAGGAATAAACCCTGCCCATAACACCAGGAATAAACCCTGCCCATACACCAGGAATAAACCCTGCCCATAACACCAGGAATAAACCCTGCTCATAACACCAGGAATAAACCCTGCCCATACACCAGGTATAAGTCCTGCCCATAACACCAGGAATAAGTCTTGCCCATAACACCAGGAATAAACCCTGCCCATAACACCAGGAATAAACCCTGCCCATAACACCAGGAATAAACCCTGCCCATACACCAGGTATAAGTCCTGCCCATAACACCAGGAATAAACCCATATACATCTGGTATATGGATATGCACACAGGATAGATGTTCCAGTCGAGTATGCATTTTATGAGCGCTGTGCGTATGCTGTTACTATCAGACAGGTACCAGGTAGACTCTCTGACAGAGGAGATACGCTGCTGAATCTGTTGAGAATCTTGGAGTATCTTGCTCATTGATGAATATGTCTGCTCAGGGGCGTAGCTGGGGGGGGGTAGCTTAGGATGATTCCAAGGGCCCAGCACTGAGGGGGGCCCCAAAAGATTTTTTATTTTTTTTTACTAGACATCACTCAGGTGTATTATTGATGCTCTCATTGATACTATGTTTGTTTCTGAAGTGTGTGTGTGTGTGTGTGTGTGTGTGTGTGTGTGTGTGTGTGTGTGTGTGTGTGTGTGTGTGTGTGTGTGTGTGTGTGTGTGTGTGTGTGTGAGATATATAGGGAGAGGGGGGGGGCTTTGGTAGACTATTGCATTGGTCCATTCATTGAAGATGAACGCAATGCGACATCCTTTACTAGGATCACCCACCAACAGTGCAGGTGCTGAACTGCTGATCCGAATGTATAGGTAAAAACCATATTATGCGTTTTCATCAATAAAAAAATGGCCAAAAAATGTTTCGCTCGCGCGCTAACGCGCTCGCATTCACTGGGGGCCTACAAATACATTCTTTCATGGGGCCCAGAATCGGGAGCTACACCCCTGTGTCTGCTGCCTAAACAGTATTGGACAACACACTCACTCACACATACACACACACCAGTTGCGGCTGCTGACCACATTTTTTGGTGAAGCAAACATTTTATTTTTAAACCATCCACTGACGGTGGTGTAGTGGTTAACACTGTCGCCTCACAGCAAGAAGGTCCAGGGTTCGATTCCTGCTTGGGGACCAGGTTTCCGCGTTGCCAGGTACCCAGGTGGGGGATCTCCCAGGCCTTTCTGTGTGGAGTTTGCATGTTCTCCCCGTGCTCGCAAGGGTTTCCCCCCCGATAAAATAAACCCAATGGAAAAACATGCACACAACAGATCGCTGACGCTGTCGCGTCCTTGACGAAGACCGGCAGGAGCACTTGGATTGGTCCCTGGGCGCGGTACCTCGCCGACGCCCTGTCTGCTCCTGGCTGCCCTTGGGGGGAAGGACGATGGGATGGGTTAAGCGCAGAGCTCAATCGCATCGGCGACTGAGAAAAAAGACAATGTGTGTGTGTGTATTCCAGTGTGTGTGTGCCGCTCCAATTGCATGTCCCAGTTTGTTGCATGCCGAATAAAGATCTCTAAAGAGGTCCTGCATTATTATTATTATATATATATATATATATATATTATTATTATTATTATTATTATTATTATTATTATTATTATTATTATTATTATTATTATTATTATTATTATTATTATTATTATTATTATTATTATTATTATTATTATTATTATTATTATTATTATTATAATAATAATAATTATTATTATATTATTATTATTATTATTATTATTATTATTATTATTATTATTATTATTATTATTATTATTATTATTATTATTATTATTATTATTATTATTATTATTAGTGTGGGTGACCTGGCGAAGCCAGGTTGCCACCCACACTATAGTAATCTATACTATTCTTTATTTCTTTCTTTCTTTATTCCACCGATTTTGCAAACGGCAGCTGAAATAATCTTTTTTCCACTACCTTGGGTAAATTGCGAGAGTGATCTCAATTTTGGACGTAGAAAAAAAACAAACACATCAAAACGGCTGTCTGCTCGCTCACAAAAGAAAAATAAATGGAATTGGACATTTCTATCTCAACTGACCATTTGTTTGAAGGTTCTCCTCCCCATAGACAGCAATGTAATCCCACTCTAGGAATCCGATGATTTTTTTGATTTTTTCCCCTTCTGTTCCGATCGCCACCCGGGCCACAATTGTCGAAGGAATGCCACAATATCGCACACAACCCTTCGCCTACTCGTTGAAGTGCTCCTGTGCGAGTCACAACGCTTCATCTCTTATAGTTTTCTTTTAATCATCGTGACAATGCAGTCATGCATCTGCCTCCATTGGAATACATTCAAAGTGAAAATGCAAAGTCATAGGTGATTGCATCACCTGTGTGGCTCATGGCTCATGATTGGTTCAGCCTAACAGCTGTGAGGCTCATGGCTCAAGGGAACAGCTGACCTGCCAATGACCTCATCAACTTAACCCTTCATTGCCCCTCTGTGTAGCAGTACTGAATTGCTTGACAGCGCCCTCTGTCTTGCGGGTTGTGTCATTGTACTCAGTAGGGATATCCTCTTTCATTGGTCGATGTTGACCACCTTTCATTGGTCGATGTTGACCACTCCCCCGATCCTTAGACCACACCCCCTTAGGCCACACCCCCTCAGTGTATCTCTTGAACCGTTTGTCGTAGAGACTTGCGGGTTGTTCCATTGTACTCGGTAGGGATATCCTCTTTCATTGGTCGATGTTGACCACTCCCCCAACCATTAGACCACGCCCCCTTAGGCCACACCCCTCAGTGTATCTCTTGAACCGTTTGTCGTAGAGACTTGAGGGTTGTGCCATTGTACTCGTAGGGATATCCTCTTTCATTGTTCGATGTTGACCACTCCCCCGATCATTAGACCACGCCCCCTTAGGCCACACCCCCTTAGTCCCGAACAATTTCAAAAACTCGGAAAAGTCAGAAAAATTTCAAACACTCGGAAAAGTCTGAAAAACTTCAAAAACTCGGAAAAGTCCGAAAACTCGGAAAAGTCCGAAAACTCGGAAAAATCCAAAAACTCGGAAAAATTCTAAAACTCGGAAAAGTCTGAAAACCCGAAAAATCTGAAAAATCCGAAAACTCTGGGGGAGCTCCAGTAGCTCACCGCATATCTCGGCGCTATTTCTGCGTCGGGGAAAACCGTGCTGCGTCACGGATCTGGTGGACTCCGAGTTCGATTCCCGGACCCGCCGTCATTTGCCAGAATGTCTTCCCCTGCTCTATATCCCGTTTCACCCTGTATCTGTCGGTCATGCTTGACCAGAAAAGCGATAAACGCTAAAAAAGAAAGTTTAAAAAAAAAAAATCCGAAAACTCTGAAAAATCCGAAAACTCTGAAAAATCCGAAAACTCAAAAAAATCCGAAAACTCGGAAAAATCCAAAACATTTCTAAAACTCGGAAAAATCAATTTTTTTTTAAAAATGTCCAAAAACGAGTCATACAGAACAAATAACGTATAATGGAGGCTGAAATTAGACCAATGTGACTCACAAACTCATGACAGTAGTACACAACTACACATACAGACGCACAAAATTGATTCTGCATTGATTAAGTGATAATCAAAACCCAGCTTAAGCCGTTAAACCCCTGTAGTGAATCACCGAAGCCAATACGCACACACACAGTTGAACTGGAACGCTTTACGAAACATACACTCCCGGCATTCATAACTCGTACGTTCATCTTCCATACGCTTAACCATAACATAACTTACTTACCGGTACCCAAACAACGCGTCCCCGAGTCCACATTCATGCACAAATCCATTTCAAAACGTTAGAAGTTTCCCGATTCCTCAATCATCCAATGTCTGGAAGTGGACCCATGGTCCATCCATTCGACCTTAATAAACGGATGGCCACCGGTCCATAACCGCATTCTATAGAAGAATAAGGGCTAGATCCACAAAGAATGGATTGCACGGAGCAAGTTGCACCCTTACTTACAATTCATTATGAATTGAAAATGGGGGACCCTGATGTAAACAAGACGAAAGTCTTTCTCTGGTCTGCATCCCCTTAACAATTGTGTGTATTGAGCCGTACTGTATTGTACACATTCTGCAATCTGTTAATAAAATCAATACACACAACGCACACACACACACACACACACACACACACACACACACACACACACACACACACACACACACACACACACACACACACACACACACACACACACACACACACACACACACACACACTCTCTTAGCTGTCCATCATGTGGCATCGCTGCCGCTGGTGCCACGTCTCATGGGCATTGAGTCCGATCCTTGAGCCGCACACCCGTCCACAGATGGCGCAAGGGAAGCCAGATACCTGGGGGATGCCAGCCGCCCGCTGGTGTCGTTGCGTGCGTCTCTCAGATCTTCGGTCTTGGTTCGTTTGGTGTATTTGGGAAACTGCAGTGGCACAAGTGACTTGCCAGGCTGATCTGTCGAGTGCCAGAGTTTCAAGCTTCGTGATGTTTGCACACTTTAGGAGGTCCCTGGTGTAGTCCTTAAAGCGTCTCTTTTGGCCTCCAGCAGCCCGCTTTGCTCCTCTCAGTTGGCCATAGAGGACTTGGCGGGGCAGGCGGTGGTCAGGCATACGTATGTTGTGCCATATCCAACGAAGATATTTTTTGGCCACAGCTGCGGCCATACAGATTGAGTTGGTGTTGTTGAGGATGTCTGTGTGGGGGACTCGATCTTCCCAGGTCAGGACGAGGATCCATTGGAGGCAACGGATGTGGAAAGCATCCAGGTTGGTGATGTGCCGGCGGTATGGGGTCCAGGGCCCTCATTCATCAACGTGACGTGGAAAATCTTCTATTTCCACACGTAAGCACAGAATTTAGAATCAGTGCACGCACAAAATAAACGGGATTCACCACACGTGCGTACGCAGGCTCTACGCACACCTGTCATGATGAATATGACTTTGATCCTACGTTTGAGCTCGTGCACTGTTTTAAGTATTTGCATACCAGAACCGCCCCGATTAACCATATACGGTAATGGAATACCCCCATGAAATGTGGAAAAATGGACTAAGCCGAGGGAAGCGTGTTATGTGACAGGCTGACAGACGTGTACACGACACGTACGGTGATGTCGGATATGATATCTATTAACCATTGCTGCCTGGGCAGCGCAAACACTAATAAAGACTGTGCTGGAATATGACTGCCTTTTCCCGTTTTGTTTGATTAATACCCAGGGATTAAAGTTCTCCTCAATTTTATTCCAAATCGCGACGGATTTTCCGTCAATTTTCTACCTGCTGCATATGATTTCTAGAGGCTTACAATCTATTTTGATGTCAGTATTGGGTAGCCTATATAAACAATAATACGAGAGCACAAGAACAATGAATCTCACTGTATGATGTAGCCTATACGCCATGTGTAGCCTGCCTTTCAATACATGAACTTGAATTCCATCATGTTTGTGTGCGGGACTCACAAGGCTGTTGTCACAATGGGTGGTACCGGTACAGTAATAACAGTCCACACAATATCACGATGGACCATGCCATGTAGCCTATATGTTCTATTATGACATGATCTGTGACGACAAATGTTCTATAATGTTTGATTAAGATATCATACTCTGACAGCATGTCAACAAAAACGCGAACTTGAATCCCATCATCATATTTACATAGTCTGTCCACTATCTGGTGTCATTGCAATGCGTTTTTTATTCTTTCTTATACAGTAAAAAGGGGGAAGAACACTATATCGTGGGTGTTCATATGACTTGTATTCTGCTTACAGCTTCGAAATTCCACTTGTTTCGTTTAACGTAAAGCCTTTTAAATATAATCAAAACGTTCCCGTGTTTCTGCGGTCTGTGCGCAAAATAATAACGAGTTGAGCTACGCGGAGCGCAGTCAGTCAGTACACCCTGTATATTCCGATAACGCTATATAAACCATGCTGCATTCATTCTGAGAGAAATATCTATTATTCCGAATGCTATTTATAGGGTTTTGACCATAATTACACTACTGTTGCTATTTTACAATGAACTATAATGAATTACGGTTCATACAGGACATGCCAGTGTTGAAACTAATGCACAGAAGCTCATTTCCTTGTTGTAATAATATATTCTACCACTGGGCGTCAGCTAAGTGTGCTCCGAGCTGTGCGTACACATACGCACGAAGTCAAGTTCAAGTTGAAATTGATGAATCCCACTCTTTGCTTAGAAATGGTCGTACGCACAGCATAAGCACATATCTGTGCGTAAATCACGTTGATGAATGAGGGCCCAGGATTCTGCTCCATAGAGCAGAGTGGAGAGACATACTGCGTTGTAAACGGAAACCTTGGTGCTGATCTTCAGGTTTCGGTTTTCAAAAACCCTGCTGCGTAGGCGTCCAAAGGATGATGCCGCTTTATTGATACGTGTGTGTATCTCCGCGTCAAGGGAGCAGCATGAGGACAGAGTGGAGCCGAGGTAGGTCAAATGATCCACTGTTTTAAGTGGAACACCGTTTATGTGAAAACTGGGAGGTGTAGAGGTTCGGGAAGTGAGTTGGGACATGACTTCGGTTTTTTGTATGTTGACCTGGAGACCGAAGGATTGGTACAGGCTGGATATGGTGTCGAGAGCATGCTGCATAGACTCTGGACTGTGAGCTAAGATGGCACAGTCATCAGCGTACTGTAGCTCACATACTTGGCAGGATTTTTTCTTTGTGTGTGCCTGGAGCCGGCGGATGTTGAAGAGACTACTATCAAGGCGGTATTCCACATGGACACCGTCTTCATGTCCCAGGGCTCGGCGGAAGAGGCAGGTGACGGCAGAGAGGAGGAGATTAAAGAGCACCGGAGCCAAGACACAGCCCTGCTTCACCCCAACATTAACCTTAAAGGATTCTGACTGGAGTTCACCCGTCTGGACTCTGGCTTGCATCCCGTCATGCAGCTGCTGAAGGATGGAGAGAAACTTGGGTGGTACCCCAAGTTTGTTGAGGTGTTTCCAGAGCAGCTCACAGCTGATGGTGTCGGAGGCTTTGCTTAGGTCTATGAAGGCTATGTAAAGATCCTTGCGATGCTCTCACACACACACACACACGCACGCACGCACGCACGCACGCACGCACGCACGCACGCACGCACACACACACACACACACACACACACACACACACACACACACACACACACACACACACACACACACACTTATATTGATTACTGTACATCCATTCTTGAACAGCTAATCCCAAGCTTAACTGTAACCAATACATGCTTAACCTTAAACCTTAGCCCAACTTTAAAAAGATAATTCAGATTTTTGTAACCCTACAGTAGCCCTATTTTTTTTTATAATTTTTGTATTATATACTTTATTTTCAGTTTTTCAGTTTTATGTAAACAAGAACAGACATACAAAAAAAGACAAAAGGGAGGAGACAAAACAAATATAAACACAAATAACAAAACTAAAAAGACTTCCAGACATAAAAATAATAAAAATAACGGTGTGACTTAACTCAAAGCATTACACAATGTGTTGTATAGCCAGGTGTTACAAGAGTACAGGTAAAACATGAGGTATACAGGGGTGAGTCTCTGCAGAATGCAATTATTTGTCCTTCAGCTAGTCAATGAATTGGCTCCATATGTCCGAAAACCTGTTGTGCTCTTTGGATCTGTAAAAGCGGATCATCTCCATCTGTATGATTGTGATCATTTCATTGAGCCATTTCTGGAAACATGGGGGTGTAGGTGATTTCCAATCGGTTAGAATACTTTTTTTCCCGGCTACCATGCCAAGCATTAGTGTCTGTTGTTCCTCCTTTGTATACCTTAAGGCAGTCTCTGAACACCCAAAGAGTGCCAACTCTGGATCGGGGGGAATGTCCTTTCCATAGACCCTGGAAAACCACTGGAATATTTCACCCCAGAATTTTTGTAAACAAGGACAGAGCCAAAAGCATAGCTGTCAACATTGGGATTTAAAAATAAGGGAGATTTCCCAGCGAAATGTCCCGGCGCCCTGTCCCACCTTGTCTTCAAATACATATAGGCTGACAATGGTACACATAGTGAATCCTAAATCTCCACTAGGCAACCACTTCCTTTTAATATAATATCAAACAGACTGAGTCTGTGCTAACCGAATACAGAAGCCATGTTCGCTGTATTTTGGGGGGAAACAATATCTTTGACCTGTATTGGTCCCAGTGGCAAGTTGTTTAGTTCATTGATCTAGTAATATTTGATGTCAATATCTTATATATATCTAAAGGCCATAATGTATAATATTCCTAATGGGGCCTGGCGTCTGTGTGTCTGTATCCTCCTCCTCCCTGCATGTGACCTGATGACCCCGTTGCTGCATCCATCCTGCTAGTCCCTCCTCACACACGCGCCTCAGACACACACATCCTCCTCTTCCGACGCGCACACGCACACACACTCACGTACACTCACACACACATCGCTCACCCACACTCACAAACACATACACACAGTTACACACCAACTGTTATGAGAACTGTCATGGATATCACGAACCATTAGATGGATGTTAACCAGATGGCCCCCTTAGAAAACATCCATTAACTTTTGCACTTAGACACACACCACACAGGCTAGCACACACACACCACATACACATACACACACACACACAGATACATATACACACACACACCCCTCCCCTTCTCTTCTTCATCCATGAGGTATAAATATGTCATGTAATGTGGATATTCTTTCTTCTACTGGTGGTGCGAGAGGCTGAGCCCATGAGCTGCAGGAGGAGAGTTCTCTTCTTCTCTGTGTGATGAAATAAAGACTCCGTGGTAAACAACTTGGTCGTTCTGTGAATCTTTGGTCGGAGGGTCCATGTCCATATCAATTCAAGAACTCACGAGGGACAGGTTATCCCTTTCAAAGTGGCAAGGCAAATGGCAAGGTATGGCAAGGAGGGAGGGTGGATTTTTTTTGTCAAATCAATTGTGCAATAGGTATGACACAGGACTACAAAAGCATTTAGTATAGAAATGTGTCAACAGAATAAAGCAGGGAACCACAATATTTAGCATACAATTTATGCTGAGCAGAATGTAATATCATAACTGTTTATTATTTTTCTTGCAATTATATTGATTTGTTACATTGTTTACACTGCTTTTTTATTATATTTTATTTTTACTTCTCCACTGTACTATAATTATGTCACCTGTACCATGTCTTATACTACCTGTACCCCCCCCCTCCACGCTGCTATGATGCCTGCATTTCCCCAAGGGGATCAATAAAGGAATATCTTATCTTATCTTATTCATCATAGCTTCAAATGACACGCACATCTACAGTAGCTAAGTTAATAATATGCTCAAGTCACCAACAGTGTTTATGTGTTTTCGCAAAATGAAGCAATGAGTGTGATGAGTGTCCCTGTCCTTTACAGTTAGCTAGCTAGGATAACGAAAGGTTATCCTATAACCTAGTTATATGATACTGGCTGAGCGTCTCGCTCTTCGCCATTATGAGATATCTCTTATCTCCTAGCACCTACTGTGCTCACGAACAAACAATTGCACTCACATGCACGTGACCAGGCCACGCCCCAGCGGTCTACTATATGACAGCGGACATGGTCACACTCTACCTTCCTCAGAAAAAAGTTTCCAACACTGAAAACCCAACCAAGGGACCTCAGGGCGCTAAGAGCGAGACGCTCAGCCAGTATTCATATAACTAGGTTATAGGATAACCTTTCGTTATATATCATACTGGCCATCGCGTCTCACTCTTCGCCATTATGAGATATGGGGCAGAGCAGACGCGTGGCCCTGACAAGTGTACCCCCTGAGGGCCCGTAAGCCCCAAACAGGGAGGAGGGGAGTCACGTCCACCCGCCCGTCCTAAAGCAGGGGGGGAGGCAATCAACTCCACCAAAGTGTGAAAAAGGGGGAACCAGATACCCCTGAAAAACGCACAGCACAGGTGGGACCACGTGTGACACATCACCCCATGGCAGTCGTGGCACACACCTACACACCCCTGCTAGCCCACCAAATGGTGGGACGCAGGAGAGGTCCCAGACCCCAGAACCGCCTGGGAGACAGAACCCCCAGTCATGTCCACGAGGTAAAACTTAACGGAGGGACCCGGGGAGGACCAGGAGGCCGCAGCACAGATGTCCTCCACCGAGGCCCCCCCTAACAGGGCAGCAGCCCGAGGGGGGACCTGTCCAGCCAACGTGCAGCAAAAGGCAACGCCCCCGCACAACCAATGTGACAGGTGCTGCTTGGACAGCGCCTCACCCGCGCAAGGGCCACCGTAAAAAAACAAACAGTTGAACGGAAGCCCTGAGAGCCCGAGTCCTGAAGTAAACCCCCAGTGCACGGACAGGACGCGACAGGTGAAGGCCCGCCTCCAACTCACTAGTGTGAGGAGGCGGACGAATGCCTGAACCACAATATCCCTGGAGCGAAAAGAGCTCCGGATATTCTTTGGCACGAAGACTGGATTAGGCCTCAGAGTCGCACCGCTATCGGCCGAATAGACAGGCACTCAGGCCGCACGAGAGAGCACACAGCTCACCCACGCGCTTAGCGGAGGTGATGGCCAAAAAGAACGCGGTCTTCAAGACAGCTGATCCAATGGCGCCTGCTCAAGAGGCTCAAATGGGGCCTCCGACAACCGGCCCAGGACCAGTTGGAGGTCCCACTCGGAGACAGAGAACGTTCCACAGGCTTGAGACGCCGAGCATCAAGCAGGAATGTTCCACGAGAGGGTGGCTGAACAATGTTCTGCCCCCACACTCGACCATACGCCACTCCCCAGCGTAAGCGCGGTAGAGGACGGAGCGCGCGCGTACCGGATAGTGTTAACCACAGAATAGTCAAGACGCATCCCCACCAGATTCACACTGTGAATCCTAGAGGCTGCCCCAGAACAGGAGGCAGAACAGAGTACCGCGTGCCTGAGAGAAGGCCCGCGGTGACCACGGAACAGACCACAGCGGGGCCACCAAGAGCTGAATCGGGGCCGGGGACCACACAGCTGAACCCCGGCCCGGCGCGACCAGGACCAAGTCTCGTGCTCCCGACGTACCCGCCCCAACAGCTGAGCTATCAGGTGTAAGGGGGGGAATGCATACAGAATCCCGGACGGCCACGGAATCGGTCCCAGACCTGCCCGACTATGTCCGGACGTAGTCCCCACTCGTCAGGGTGAGGACCGCCCCGCGACATCACACCTGCACCCACATTCTCCCTGCCGGGAATGTGGAGAGCCCTCAGGCAGCGCAGATGGAGAACGCCCATAGCCAGAGCCCGACCGCCGCCCGGTGCAGACGGGGGGAGCGTACTACTCCCTGTCTGACAATATACAATGCTGACGTCGTGTTGTCCGTCCTGACCAAAACATGCCTGCCCACCACAAGGCGGCCGAGCCGTTTGAGGACCAGAAGGACAGCCTTCAATTCCAACACATTGAATGTAGCACAGACCGGGCAGCATGGTCCTGCCAGCTGCCCCCTACTGCGTTGGCCCGACCCCTGAGGGAGGCGTCAGTGAAGACCGTGATGTGTGACAGCCTGCTGCCCACGGGGACCCGCTGGTGAGGGCACCAGGCCCTCCCCAGAGGACGAGGTCCCCCAGTACTGACATGGGAACCTTCAGCCGCTTCCACATGTCTCTCACCGGGTCCATTTCCATACTGGAAATAAACCACCTCTGTATCCTCCTCATGAAGAGGAGGCCAAGAGGGACCCCAGCAGCAGGTGCATCACGGACAGCGCCGTAACCGTCCTAGGACGGAACCTCCTGAGCGTGCCGAGAACCAACCACTCGCCGCCGCTCTGAGAGGGATGCCCATATAGACCTTGAGCTTAGAAAAAGCCCAAGTACTCCACCCGTTGACTGGGAAGAGGAGTACTCCACTTCCAGTCTACAGCTAAACCCAGGCTGGTGAGACACTGCCTGGCATGAGACCTGGTGATCTACCCTGACCAGCCAAGGACCAGAACGTCGTCCAGGGTAGAATACAATTCGTAACCCCCGACGACACAGAGGCCCCAGCGCGGTCACCATGCACTTGGTGAAGATGCAGGGAGCCAGAGAGTAGCCGAACGGCAGCCTCTGGTACCCGTACGCTAAGCCCTGCAAAGGAAGCGTAGGTAAGCCCTAGGATGGAAGATCGGGATGCGAATACGCATCCTACAGGTCTATGGAGGTGAACCAGTCCCCCACCTGACAGCGTCTAACAGGTGGGAGACGGTCAACATTCTGAACATTCCATGGGACACCCCCCCCCCCGATTTCTCGGGCACCAGAGAATACCGGGAGGAAACGCCATGCATCGCGTCTACCTTTGGGACCACGACGATGGCTTGCTTCGCCAACAGAGACTGGATCTCGTCTGCCAGAGCTGTCACCGCTGTTGACCCTGACAATAGGGTCTGTACCAAACCTGAAAACGGAGGGCGGGGTTGTGCAAACTGCAACACAAGTCCTCGCCTCAGCGTTCTCCCCATCCACTTTGACATATGGCACTGCTGTAGCCATATGTGATGATAATCCCAAAGTGCACCCGCCGCTACTTGGCGCTGGTCCGCCAGGAACCGTAGATAGGTGGCCCGGTCCCACCCGCTGTGCGTTGCCAACCCTGGACTCGCCAACCGCGCGAGCAGGGCGTCTCGCGGAGCCGGGATATCGCACCCTGACACTACCAACGAGGCAATCGCACCCAAGGGGGGACCCCGACAGAAAGGGCCGGTTTGATACGGGGGAAGCTGACATCACACTGGGTGAGATAAGCTCCCCCACTGAACATCTCCCTGGCATGGACCGCTGAGGATCTGTTCTGCAGCTGGACATGCAAGGCGTGTGGTCCCCACACTGCCCGATAGGGTGGGTTCCTACACACCGTAGCCCTGCAGTGATATTACTACCACCCAAATCACGCGTGCCTGACTGACCACCGCCGGTCTTCCGGCCGTGAGAGGCACTAACGTGATACCCGGCCTGGCGAGGGCGGGGCTGGGGGAACTCGCGCTGCGACCCCCTGGGCCTCAAGTTCCCCCGCTGACAACCTTCGTCGTTGACAGACACAACACCAGGCTCACCAAACACAGACGCAGAACGTGTGGCATGGGAGCCGCTTGACAGCACAGCATTCTCACGGACAGACCCAGGCCTAGCCAGCAACTGGGTGTCAGCCCCTGTCCCCATGAGAAGCGAAACGTGGGGCCGCTTGTGCTTCACTGAAGGCACGTGGCCCGCAGCCAAAGGGAACAAATCAGAGCCCGTATCCCGCTGGTGTTGGGGGGGGGGGGGGGGGAGTGACCGGAGAGCAAGCTAGACACAGCTAGACGGCGACGGTTCTTTTGGGCGTGCTCATCTAATGTAGCCGATCCCTCGGCCACCAAGGCTGTCGGCCTTGTGATCACCTGTTGTCTTTGTGTCCAGGGTACCTCAGGCGGGGGAAACATGGCCGCTGGTCGGGGGTTCTCGCCACAGCCGCTGGCCGCGCCCTCACCTCTGGCTGCGCGGTGTGAGGCGGTGTGGGGCCTAGGTCAAATACCGCCCGCGCTCCTGCGGAAAGACCAAAGTCCCTCTGCGGAGAGGGGAGTCCTGAGGAGGGAAAAACCTTCTCTCCCCTTCAAGGGGAGACTGATCCAATCAAAGATGTCTGTGAACAAGCGTTGACAGCATCCTAGCCCTCCCTGCGGTTATGGCTACTAGGTAAAAAGCGAATAACCTCAAAACCTTGCGCAATGTTTTGACGTCGGCTGGCCCTAAGGCCCCACCACCCGACACCATTTTTGACAGAAAAAACAGCAATTCAAACAATGTTGACAGTCGCTGCTAATTCTATACCGTGGCGGTATAGGCTTTAACAGCCCACCAGCCACCTGCCGGGCCGACTCGCCTCATGGCGTCGGCCGGGCGGGACACCGTTCCACCATGTCAGAGGCAAAGGACTGATGCCACCTGCTTCACAAGCACGGAGCACCAGTGGTGGCTGCAGACAAAAGACTACTACTAGTGAAGCACTGCCTCACTAGTAAGCATGCAGCAACCTCCACTGTGGTGTGCACTAGTGGTCTGCAAGGGCCTTGAAATGAAGCCCCTGCCCAGCCCGAGCCCGTGAACTTCAGGCCCTGCCCGAAAATAAGCCCGACTGTAAATAACATTTTAAGCCCTAGCCCGTGTGAAAACCCGAAAAAAAATTAAAAAATAATATTAGACTTAAATTTTATTTTTTATTTGTATTTGTTTTAAATATTCGAAACACGGTTTTATATGAACTTAATAAATAAACAAAAACGAAAATTTTCAATATGTCTACCTAAATAACAGATAGTGAAAACTAAATAAGCATTAATTATATAGCCAAATATTAAATAATTTTTTTGTTTTAAATATTCTAAACACTGTTTATATATTAACTTAATAAATAAACAAAAATGAAAATGTCCAATAGGTCTAACTAAATAACACATATCACGCTGAAAACTAACAATCATTCTATAGCCTGTTTCGCAAATGCCTGCCCTCTATTTCCCAGCGCTCGCGTTAGACTGACACGGTGCCTCGTCACAACTCACAATCAGTCCAAAATCACTGCTATGCTACCGAATCCGATGTCGCGAGTATACAGAGGTACTGGCAGACAGTCAGACACAGACTAAAACATTAATGTCATCATCATGACACAAAAGTATACAGAAAAAACTCGACCGCAGCAGCCAATTATAATAAATAATTCAGGACTCACCATGCTGTTGACGTCAGCAACAAAAACGTCTGGCGTTGAATAACGTTAACAAAACTTCGCCAACCAGCTGCTTCATCCAAGAACAAATTAAAACGTTCGCCAACTGGATATATTCCAACTTCAACCAAGAAGCGAAGTTATTTAACCACTTCGGTCTGCTCTTGTCCACCACCATCCACCGTTGATGTCCTGTTCAGCACTGTTCTCCCTGCGGTAATTACATCCAATGTTTCCAAAAATCCAGCTTTCCCAGACGCATTTGGGAAAAAATAGAAGACGGCGCTGCCCGGCCCGGCCGAGCCCGAATTATTTATTTACGGAAGCAACCGTACCCTTAATTGTTTGTTCGTGAGCACAGTAGGTGCTAGGAGATAAGAGATATCTCATAATGGCGAAGAGCGAGACGCGATGGCAAGTATGATATATAACTGAAAATAACGGAGACCTAGCTAGATAGCTAATGTTAGCTGGAGAGTTTGAACTATCTCACCCATTAATTAAGGCTATACCATTACTAAACAGTAGCTTTCATGCTCTACTTACCACTGTATTTCTTTCTTTTATCCTCTTCATCTATTTTCTGCTCCAGATGGATAAGTCCTCTTAATTTAGCTTGTTTATTATACTTAGGTCCTAATTGCTGGCTCAAAGTTTCATTTTCACATGAAGATTTTTTTCGTTTTTTTCCCCAAACACAATTGCCATGGGGCCCCTAAGGGGGTTTCCTACTGTTGTTTCATTGCATATCATCCATTTGAATTGCATTATTATGTCAGCCCTCGGGGGGCTCCCTACTGGCGGGGACTCCAGGCTGCTGCCTGTCGTCTTCACAGTGGGTAATGTAGCCTTTTTAGTAAGAAGGGCAAAATACAGGAAATTTACTGGAAAATATTGAAACGGGAGGACGGCGGGAAAGAAGGGTCAAATAAGGGAGAATCCCGGGAAAAAGGGAGGGTTGACCAAAAGAGATGTGTTAAAGGAGCCCTCTGCAACTTTACACCTGTTACATAATGGAAAAAGAGATGGATAAATGCTGTGTAGTTTGGTCTTTGAATAGTGGAGTCTATGGATGACTTTAAATTGAATCAGTTTGTACCTAGCATTGATCGAGAAAGTTTGGATTCTAGTCAAACCTTCATTCCAGGTGTTCTCAGACACTTCAAGATTCAGCTCAGTGGACCAGGCATCTCTCAGATGGTCAGTGGACACAGAGGTGGGAAACAGGGACACAAAGCGAGATATCAAGGTGTCTGGAGTCTGGAGGAAGCTTCAGGAGATCATATAATGGGCAGTTCTCTGGCATGGTTTCAAAATGTGGAATTATTTCTTTGACATAGTATCTAATTTGGAGATATCTAAAAAAGTTGGAGTTAGGGATGTTACATTTTGTTTTCAGTTGGTTGAATCATGCAAATGTAGCACTTGTGTCACTAACAATAACAGCTGTTTGCCACGGACCAGTTCTAGGTTCGAGGAGAGGAGTGATATGCACAGTAAAAGGAATAGTAGACCAGAGACAAGGTTATAACAGTGACCGGTAATTTATTCAGTTTAAACAGCAGCGCTAGTAAGACAATGACGACAACATACAACGAGTAGATGAGGTAAAGTGAAGTATCCCTTTTAGGTCCTTTCATTAACCACTCCTTCTCTCAAGAAGGTTAGTTCGGTATCAGGTTCTAGGTTGATTGGATCAACACATTTGGTTCGGTTCAGACGTCTCTGAGGTTATCACTAGCTAAAAGATAGTTTTAAGGTTGGACATTAGATGTATCCCTTTTCCGTGAGTAACTCGTTATCTTTTCTTCTTCTTCTTTCTTCTTTTCAGTAAACTCTATATCAGTTTATCATTTCAGTAAACTCTATATCAGTTTATCATTTCAGTAAACTCTATATCAGTTTATCATTTCGGTAAACTCTATATCAGTTTATCATTTCAGTAAACTCTATATCAGTTTATCATTTCAGTTCGGTAGGTAAGTATTTAAAGTACATATTAATTTAAACCTTTAAGTGTGCAGGGAATGCAAGTACCTTATTAGGGGCAATGACCCTTTAAACTCTTCCTTTGTAGGTGTAATACCAACAAAGTACCAATGGAAATATTCAAGGTTATAGGAATGCAAGTACCTTATTAGGTGAAATTACCCTTTAACGCTCCCTCTTTACAGGAGAAATGTCAGTAGTTCAAGTATCTTACTGGGTGCATCAATCAAATACAAAATACAATATCAAAATACAATATCAAAAATACAAAAGGTGAACCGGGGTCAAAAGCCCTTGGAAGTCCTTGTGTTCAAGTTCAATCAGTTCGTATCATAGAAAAGGATAGATCATACCGTCCTTGGAAGTTGTTGTAACTCAAGTTCAATTAGTTCGTTAATTCCTGATCCACTTCCTCACTGGAAGTGAGGAAGGCAATTCACAATCCTACCAGATTGTTGAGCCAACAGGGGGTAACAGATCAGGCTCCTGGGTATAGCCCTGATCTATATCTGAGGTTCTTTGGGTTGGCTCACCATCTTGTGTCATTCCGGCACACCGCCTCGTCCCGCGTGGGCACACGTGATGAGTGGTGGTCGGTCGGGACTCCTGGGAACTCTTCCCGGGAGTGGAAAAACCTGGCCTGCATAACAGGCATTCAGAAAATAAAAGCTATTTATCATCTTTCATTGCTTTAGAATGGATAATCAATCAGGCTACTTTTGGCTATGCTAAGCTAAAGTAGGCTACAATATCACAGCACGTGGGAACATCCATTTGACTTATGCTATATTAGGCTAAAGTGCACTAGCACATGGAAACATTCCTCACATTCCAGATTTTGAAATAAGTACAAATACGCCCCACCATAAAGGCAAATTTCTCAACTTCTCTATGTTTAGTTTATTTTTAATTTTTTTAATCTTTTTTCCCCCCTCCCAATGTTAGTCATTATGCCAATTCCCAATCCCCTTCCTGGTCGCTGCGCACCTACCCCCTACAGTCGGTCTGGGAGAGAGGAGGTTATCACATGCTTCCTCCGACACATGTGTAGCCAATCAACCGCTTCTTTTCACCTGGCAGCGCGGACTCTCACTGAGAGGGTGTAACGTGTGGAAGGATCACACTACCCCCCTTAGATCCTTTCCTCACTGAGCAGGCGCCCCGACCGAACTGTAGGAGTCGCTGTTTACAACGACCAGGACCCACCCACCGGCTTTCCCACCCTCTAACACTGCCAATTGTGTTAGTACGACGGCCGACCAAGCCGGAAGCAAAGCAGAGAGCTGGGCTCGATACCAGTATCTCCTGCGTTGGTGGCGAGCGCCTTGCCCACTGCGCCACCCGGCCGCCCTCTCTATGTTGAGTTTTAACTTTGTGACCATATCAGTATAGTTAAGTTTAAATAATAGTTTGGGATTTCTGGATATTCTGAGTCCTAAATATGAAAAATGGCCATTTACTACTTTAAATGGTAGAGCATCTTAAGAAAGTCTGAGTCCAGGCCGCCCAAGAGAGGCATGAACTCACTCTTACCCCAATTGATTGTGTAGCCAGAAATCTTACCAAATGATTCAATGAAATCTAACAAGGGAGGAACTGGGTCTGAGAGATATAATAATTAGTGCTGTCAATCGATTAAAATATTTAACTCGATTAATCGCATGATTGTCCATAGTTAACTCGCGATTAATCGCAAATTAATCGCATTTATTTTCTTTTTTCTACCTTAAACAGATATTTTTCAAGTTCCAAGTTTTAATACTCTTATCAACATGCGAGTCAACAAATGCTTGCTTTATGCAGCCATTTAACACAAAAGGATGACCCTCATGCATTGCAAATTTGCATCAAATTCAAAACAGAGTGATGCACAAAATAACTTAAAAGAAAATAATAATTTTAAACAATGAATAAAGTGTGCATGAAATAATAGGGGAAAGAAAACGTTAGGAACTTGTTACATTCACCCACACAAGGGCTGAGTAATCACACACACACCCTATCTCTCTCATACACACACTCTCCCTCTCTTTCTCTCTTGCCCCTTCCTCATCTCTCTCACCCCCCTCTCTCTCTATATATATCTCACACACACACACACACACACACACACACACACACACACACACACACACACACACACACACACACACACACACACACACACACACACACACACACACACACACACACACACACACACACACACCAGAAACAAACATAGTATCAATGAGAGCATCAATAATACACCTGAGTGAAGTCTAGTAAAAAAAAAAAAAAAAAAAAAAAGTAAACAAAAAAAGTTAACCGTGAGTTAAAAAAAATAGTGGCGTTAATAGAATCGGGCGATAACGCGTTAATACCGTGTTAACTTTGACAGCCTTAATAATAATGTATCATCAGCGTAAAGGCTCACCCGGCTTTCCATGTCCCCTATCTTAATGCCTCTGATATGGAGGTGGCTCCTGATTCCTATCGTGAGGGGCTTCAGAGCGACGTCAAAAAGTAAGGGAGAAAGCAGATCGACCCCACGTTGCAAGTCAAAAGGTCCAGATTTATCATTATTAGTGAGGATGGAGGATGTCGGGCAGAGATACAATATTTTGACCCATGCAATAAAAGAGTCTCCAAACCCAAATCTTTTAAGTGCCTCAAGCATGTTAGGGCCACTCTATTTGATCAAACGCTTTGGCTGCATCTAGGGACAAAATGGCCGCTCTGGAGTTGTCCTCATGGTTGGTATCAGGGGCGTAACTTGCGGGGGGGGGGTCCCCGGAAAATGTCCCCCGCATGATTTCAGAATGCAGTATTTGTCCCCCCCATGTTTTTACCCCCAAACCGCTGCAACTGCGCGGCCTGGCGGCCAGTACTGTGACTCGCTAGTCGCTACTACACAGTGCCGGCACTGCAGATTTACCCTACTCTTGGAATTCATTGCCAGATCCTCAAAGTCATACATAGGGGCGCTGTCTCGATAATGCAGTGTTATTAAAGCAGCGTGTAGCCGACGCATGAACCAGTTGGAAGCGTCAACGCGGAACTGGAAATCCGTTGGTAAAGAAATAGCGGCCTGGAATCATTTTTGGGACGCTCTCAATTCGCAGTAAAGGAATATATATCTGCGGTTTCCCTGGCGGATGGCGAACAAGCCAGCCGATTCTACTATGAGTCATGACATTTGACATAGTCTATGACATCATACTTAACTTAAACTTGAACACGGAGGCAGTTACAAGAACTATCCGAGCCCCCGGGAGGGTGGTCGAATACCTTTTGCGATGTATGCAGGGAACAAATTGCAGAGGGAAGTGGAGAGAGCTGCCTGTCGCCCATTCTAACGCAGGAGTCCTGGACCCCCGACAGGTAAGGTAAGCGATTTTAGATGTATCACTTTAAGTGTGCGGCTGTTGTCCGAATACTAGTGAATATTGAAAAATAAAGGCATGACATTTAGAGACGTCCCCGTCGTAGCGTTCTGGTGCGGGGATATGTGGGTCTCTCTGTGCGGGGGCGCAACAGCAACAGGTGGGGTAGGCTGGGCAGAGATGTATGCATCAAAACGATTACATTGTTTGTCTCGCATACATTCGATTTATAATGCGAGCACCTGCATTACAATCAAATGACTGATCTGTTATGTGTTATGGACCCGAGTCTCGAGAGGCACTTTATAATAGAAAAAAGACAGTGCAAACATGTATATGTCGCTTACAGTTTATTATGCCTATGCAGCTTGTTTATTTTGACAGAGTTAAACAAATTTCACTAGTATCATTATATTAAATTAGCGGACGTGCAGCTGGACAAGCCCTGGCTCCACGATGACCACTTTTTACAAGAGGCGCCACCGCCTGGGAAAATGCGTATTGCACACCTGGTATTAGAAAAAAATACCCCCCCCCCCCCCCCCCCTGCGACGTCACTGACCACGCCCCCTAATATGTCCCCCCCACTGCTAGGAACAAAGTTCCGCGCCTGGTTGGTATAAACATTGTTCAGGAGGCGACGCACATTACAAAATGAAAATCTGCCTGGGATAAACCCTGTTTGGTCAGGGTGTATGATTGATGGAATGTGTCTTCCTAATCTATTGGCTAATACTTTTGTGATAGATTTTTTAAGAAGTGCGATGGGCCGGTAACTCCCAGGCTCCGTTTCCTCCTTGCCCTTCTTCAGTAAGATACATATATTTGCTTCCCTAGCCGTATTTCTTACTTACCAATGGTGATGTTGATCCTTTCTCTGCAGAATCCATGCTGTTCCTCATACTAGCTCCTGCGAGGTAGCTACAAACCACTACAAAGTCAATGTGGTTGAGCTCCTGTCTGCAGTGTGCGAACCATAGCATGGTCTTCGGGGGAGCCGGGAGCCTCGCAGGGAGGAGTCGGGTTGTCGGAGGATACTGTGACGCTTTCTGTACTCGACATACTGTAGCCTGTAGGCCTTGTGTATGTATGTATGTGACAAATAAACCTCTTGAATCTTGTCATATATTCAATCAGTTTCAGTAACTACAGAACACATATTGTAATAGTTTTGTGGTCCGGCCGTCTGGATGGTCTGGGCTTGCACAGCACATTTCATGATAAAAAAAAGTATCCATTTGTTCTGATACGACCGCAGGTATAACAGCGTCATCGCCAGCTGTCAATTCGTCTGCTATCGAAGACGTAGATGATCCCGCCTCCTGCTCTGTCAAGTCGATTGGCTGCTTCGCCTTCTTCGTGAAACCAAAATTGGTTAAAAGGCTTACTTGTTGGATTTTTCGTTTCGACATTATCCTGAGTGATTACCTTATTTACCTGTCAAACTATCACTGTCACTCACAGGTTACAACGTGGGTCAAGTTTGATTTGTGCGTGCCTGCAGGCTGCAGCGCCGCCACGCTCCGAATGGTAATTGCAAGAACAGCATGCATGTTGCTATATTACGGTGTGAATTAGTGCGCAAATCATTAATCATACATCAAAATAGCCTAATTTTATTATTATACACGATGATGATACAGAAAATTACAGAAAAATGAGAAATGCATGGCAAAAATAGCATTTATTTTCAGTAATTTAGAGACCCCCCAAAAATTCACAAATCATGTTTTCAGGGGAGCTGATGTCTGATCTAGGGGAGCCAATGGCTCACCGGTTGCCCCATGGTTCGCACCCTGCCTGTCTGTACAAGCTGACTGAGGCTCATTGAAATCTATTCAACAGTGCACACAAAGTAGATTTCAGTCAGCTTAGGAGCTCGACCATATTGCCTTTGTATTTGTTTGTGGGTAACTATCCAGAGCTAGCATGAGGAACAGCATGGGTTGTGCTGAGAGAAAGGACTCCACCAATTAACTAGTAATAAAGTAATTAACCTGCCATGCGTTGATCTTTTCCTTTGATCCCCGTTCTATACGGTCAGCCGGAGCCTTCTAGGTGTCCCTGATTCGTCTGCCTACGTTGGAATTGCAATGACGATCGAATCTCACAAGGTGGCAGTATCACCTACCTTTTGAACTCTGATTGTCTGAACTAGACTGTGTCTGTCCTGATCCCTTTTTGTCCTGACTCGCTCTGAGGGGGAGGAGCTCTTGCAGAGCAATCGCTAGGAGATCTCCTCGCCTCAAAACCTATAGTTTCCCGTATACACAAGTAATTACATATAAACGAGTAATCGTGATCGCCGATGGGATCATTGGAATTGTTCTTTTTGGAGTACCTTCTGGCTAAGGTAAGGTATGTCTATTTTACCGAACCTGAAACATGTTTCTGTAACGATCAGTGTCGTATTTTAACGGACCTAAACCAAGCTTTTTGTAACAATCTCATTTTCTGGGTAAGACTACCCCCCCCTCCCCTTGATGATTTTGTGAAGGCACATATGTACATGGTATATACCTTTGATTTGGGAGTATTTGGGGCTTCAGGCGATCAACCAGAAAGATTTGAGTTTATTGCATATAACGCATCATATCTCGCAATCTATGGAAAAATACTGGATTATTTTGGAAAGGGGCGATGTTTAGCGTGTAGTGTGTAACAAACTACAGTGTGTAGAAATGAACTATGAACAATGCCTGTAAAATGAGCCATACTATTGTCTCCATAGCTATAATACAGAACACACAATGGGTCTGCTAAAATGGTCAATAATGCTGGCGCTAGCCAGTACAGATAAGGAAAGTTGGTGGCAGTCAAAGAGTTAAGCTGTAGCCCTATTTTCAGAAATTCCGCCTAAAGGTACATGCCCAAGTAAATGGAAAATTGCTCCATTTCTACAAGGTTTTTCTTCTACAATTTGCATGTTCTTGGTATCTAGGAACATCTAGGGACCTGGGGGTATATATTCCCAGTGTCAGAAATATTGTGTCTGTTACTAGGCTTGAGTAAATTGTGATGAAACAAAGGAGAATATAAATTATGATTTTTTTTGCATCTTTGACGGTGAATAACACCATGAAAAAAATGAAGTTATTTTGATTAGACTCCATGAGCTCATTCCGCACCTTCTTGATATCAAGTGTACAGAAAATCTAAGCAAATGAATAAAGGGAAGATGATTAAACAGAAGGATTTGTAGATACAGTAATAAATTATAATCCATTTGAATTATAAATTCATATTTGACCTTGAACTTGACCTTATTATGGCCAAATCATACACCTATGGATAGGGGAAACGCTCCTCTTTCCAATGACAGTGTTACATCTGGATTTAGTAATTTTCTTGCAGTTTTACGATAAAAGAGATATAATTAGCATTTTTACGATAAATTCTTATTTTTGGTCAATCTTAAAAACATCGGTAAAAAGGAAAATATATACTTTGACTGCTGTTTTGATACGGTTACGGTCTTTACTCTTGGCTACATTTGAAAAAGAAACACTAATCTCTTAACATCCAAGGGCCCACATGTGGGCCCTCTTGAGAACGATTCGCGAAACGCCACTTTGCCGACCTCTAGCGGCTCGGGTGTGCATTTATTTTAATACAATATATATAGAATTAAAGCCCTATTTGTTGCATGTCCATTGCCGTTTCAGGCGACAAAATCCGTTCAGTGGTTATCGAGTTACATGCCGATATGTGAGGCGTGCGCCAAAGTACACAAAATACACAGCGACTCCCGGGGCTCTAGCTCCGTCAATCATTTGGCAATCTCGAACATCTTTGGACAGGGTTGTAGCCAATGAGTGTGGCTTTCCAATGATACCCCACGTGGGGATCTAATACGGTCTGTATTGATCGATTTATGATAAAAACAGCAATTGGGGGACCCTACAGCTTAACAGGTCTAATCCTTATTCTAACCCAACCCCTAACTTTAACCCCCTACCATTTCAAGGCCAAATGGTCCCCCATTCCCCCAAGAAAGTCCTCACTTATTGTGTCCAGAACTCAAGCTGCAGTTCTCACAAGTGTAATAAGAACATATACATACACACACATGCACACACACTAGGAATGTCAGAACTGTAAGAAACCAGGGAACATACGCTCGATACCAGATGTACAGTATAACAAATAGCATCCATATGACACTACAGAGTTCTCTAATGAGACCAGATATTATTAGTCTGCATGTATAGGGATTTGGGTCATAGAATGACTGCAGGTCATCTGATATAAGACTCTGTCTTACTGGGCTGTACAGTATGAATAAAGCAACTGGAGCGTTGCTCTGCCTCGGCATGGATAGTACACATCGTCAAAGTATATCATCAAAGTAGGGACAGAAGATCCTCTTTGATGTCAAAAAGGGTGGTCTTTTTGGGGATCAGACACCAGGCATCAAGTCATACTTTCCCAAGCATGTGGTAGGGCAGTGGTTCTCCATCTTTTTCATGTCAAGGAGCCCCAAATGAATACACTTTAGGCCGCGGACCCCCATTTATTAAAATTGTAGTCTCTGGGACCCCCATTGGAGGACTTTTCAGATAGATATGACAAATTCCATAACTGACTATACTGTAGTTGAGGAGTTAAAGGAACTCACCAACATTATGGGAACTGTGCTTTATAGAGTCAGACAAGGAGATAGATACCAATTTCCTCTCTGTGCATTCAGTAGAAAGCTATCCAGCATCAAGCTAGCCTAGCTTAGCACAAATGAATGGAGGCCGATACGGACCACTAGCCTAGCATAAAACTCCGGGAGAGGTTGAAGTAACAAAATTGTCTGTGACTTTGTAAACGACGAAGGCAAATGACTAACTCACGGCAAGAAAGTAGACGCTTGAATACGGGTTGAAATTCAATGGTTTTCAGTTCTCCAGTTGATTTATTTCAGCAGAGCAGCAGCGGTAGAATTACATCAGGTTTACAGGATCAGAATCTCTCAGTGACACACAGCTCCGTCCTCAATGGTAAATACAGTGAACTATATAAGCAATTTCTTGACCCCCGTCCTTATCCAGGATCGACTGGTCCACACTAGCATAAGGACAATACATTTCTTTGATAACAAAAGGAGGACCTTCGGGGCGGCTAAGTGGCGCAGTGGGCAAGGCGCTTGCGGCGTTGCGCACTTTATAATAACACCCTGTTATAATACATTTATAAGGTATTTGTAGATAATGAACTAATCATGAACAGACCATTTATATACATTCATAAATGATTATTAAATCATTTATAACTATATTTGTATAACATTTACAGATTAGTTCTACATTATTTATAACTCATTATCAACATTGTTTGTACTTGATTTGTTCATCATTAAATAATGTTGTTTAATGTGTAGTAACACATTTGTAGATGCTTTGAAAAATGGATATGAAAAAACGACTATACAGTATCTCCATTTATTTTTCATGTTCAACAAATGATTTGTTAAGACATTCATAAAACATCTATAAATCATTTGCAGATGCTATCGTGGGGGCCAATCTAAAGTGAAGCCTATTCATCATTAACAACCCAGTGAGCAAAACACGTCTTTTCAACCAAGCGTCTTTGCATAGCTCTCGTGTAACCCAGCCAAATCGTGTTTTTTTGTAGACGTATTTTAAACTATGCACTAAGTATATTATTTCAATGCATTCACATTATATTATCAATATGGACAGAGACATCCTGCAAACGCACCTACAAATATATGAGCACGATATTTTCGAAGATTTTATGTGACGTCTATCCATCGCTCGCATTTAGCCCAGGATAATCTTGTCTAAGCTTAGACGTATTTTAAACTATGCACTAAGTATATTATTTCAATGTATTAACATCTCCAAATATGAAGAATATGCACCACAGACGTCCTGCAAATGCGCCTACAAATATCTGAGCACGATATTTCCGAAGATTTAAGGTGACGTCTATCCATCGCTCGCATTTAGCCCAGGATAATCTTGTCTAAGCTTAGACGTATTTTAAACTAAGTAATTGTACGTGAAAAATCTTTAAAAATAAAAAAATATAAATAAAATAAAAAGAACTATAAACTATAAATTAGTAAATTTTTGAAACCATGAACTTTAGTTCAAAATTTTGAATTATGAACTATGAACTGAACTAGTTCATTTAAAAAATTGTGAACTGTGAACTGAACTAGTTCATGTAGAAAGTGAACTTTCCCAACACTGAGTATTAGGGGGTGGGAAAGCCGGTGGGTGGGGATCGGACGTTGTGGACAGCGACTCCTACAGGTCGGTTGGTGCGCCTGTACAGCAGAATCAGGAAGTATCGGGGGCAGCGTGAGCCTCCCACGCGTTACTCCTCACCACTGAGAGATCGCACTGTGCAGGTGAAAAGATGCGACGGCTGCCTCCTCGTGTACCGGAGGGGACACGTGATGCAAGGCTTCGTCCACATTGCAGCCGACCAGTGAGGGTGTGTGTGTGTGTGTTCCTCAGTCTAGTAACAAAAGGTGATTCAGGCCCTGTCCACACGAACGCGGGGTGTTATGTAACCGTGATTTAATGTGCGCAGTTGCACTGTTCGACCACACGCAACCGGGGTTTTGGAACACTGCAACCGCGGTCTTTGAAAACCGGAGTCCAGGGTGGAGTTTTGCGCGCATTCCCGGTTACAGTGGTTGCGTGTGGGCATAGTAATTGAGGCTATTTCCAGTGTTTACGGCAGAGCTGTCGCAATTATTTCCCATGTTTAGGGCAGACTGTCGCAAACAATAGCCAAACAATAGCAAGTTAGCAACCGAACGCGGGGTAGAGAGTTTAGAGCAGAGCTGTCCCAAGTAGCGTTATATGAAAATGATTGTAACAAACTTTTGTTTGAAACGTATCGTCTGTGTTCCTGTGCCTCAGGAAAGAGCATCGGCGGCGGGGTCTGCCTCCTCACGAACAATTCCTGGGTTAATCCCGAAGGGGTGCATGTTCTCTCGAACTCGTGTTCCCCGGACATGGAACACCTTTCTATCCTGTGCCGTCTGTTCCACCTCCCCAGGGAGTTCACCGCGGTCATCATGACCGCCGTATATATTCCCCCACAGGCGAATACGGGCAAAGCGCTGGGAGAACTACATGATCACCTCAACAGACACCAGATCAAACATCCGGACGCAGCGATGGTAGTGGCCGGCGATTTCAACCAGGCAAACCTGAAGAAAGTGATGCCGTCCTTTTTTCAGCACATCGCCTGCTCCACCAGAGGGAGGAACACACTCGACCACTGTTATTCCCCGTTCAGAGCCGGCTACAAGGCAGTAGCCGCTCCGCCATTAACGGGGTCCTCAAGCTCGAGTGACCACGACTCCATCTTGCTATTTCCCGCATATCAACAAAGATCACGTGACGCCGTCGTGTCACGTGAGACAAAGAAGTGGACCGACGAATCATTGGCCACGCTCCAGGACATGTTAGCAGACACGGATTGGGATATGTTCCAAGGAAGCGCCAGTGACGTCAGCGAGCTCGCAGACACAGTGGTGAGCTACATAACAACAATAGCTGATGGTATTGTCCTCACGAAAATGGTGCGGGTTTTCCCAAACCAGAAACCGTGGGTGGACAGCACTATTAGAGCAGCTCTGAACTCTCGCACCACCGCCTACAACCTGGGTAGAGAGTCAGGAAACATGGAGGAGTATAAGGCTTCAGTCTATACTCTACGCATGGCTGTTAAACTTGCTAAGAGGACATATGCTGACAAACTGGAGACACAAATGGCACAAAACGACACAAGAGGATTATGGCAGGGACTGAAGACAATAACTGACTATAAAGTCAGCGCCCCCCCAATGGGGAGCGACGACGCCTCCCTCGCGGACAAGCTCAACACCTTCTACGCTCGGTTTGGTGTAGACAGTGGCGCTGCTGGCTCTCCGGCTAGTGACGTCACTGGCGCGCCGGCTGTTGTGGAGGGGGGGGGGCAACCGCGGGGGGGCGGGGACGCTCTCTCGTTGTCGGAACACAGTGTGAGAAGAGCATTTATGCAGGTGAACACCAGGAAGGCTGCTGGCCCAGATGGGATAACAGGACGCATACTCAAGTCCTGTGCCAACCAGCTGGCCCCAGTGTTCACCGCCATATTTAATCAATCCCTGGCGGAGTCAGTGGTCCCTGCCTGCTTCAAGATGTCTACCATCATCCCTGCACCGAAGAAACCCTCCCCAACATGTCCAAATGACTACAGACCGGTGGCACTCACCTCTGTGGTCATGAAATGTTTCGAGAGGCTGGTCAAGGACCACATTTGTGCCTCCCTCCCCAGTGATATGGACCCTATGCAATTTGCATACAGGACAAACAGGTCCACCGACGACGCTGTCTCCCAGGTACTGCACAGCACCCTCTCGCACCTTGACCGTCAGAAGGGGGGCTATGTGAGACTGTTGTTCATTGACTACAGCTCAGCGTTCAACACCATAGTCCCCACCAGACTGGTGGACAAGCTGATCGAGCTAGGTCTGAGCTCCGCCCTGAGCGCCTGGGTACTGGACTTTCTGAGCGAAAGACCCCTGGCGGTCAGGGTGGGGGGTCAGACCTCCAACACCATCACCCTGAGCATCGGGTCCCCCCAGGGCTGTGTTCTGAGCCCCCTGCTGTACTCACTCTACACACACGATTGTGTGGCCAAGTTCAGCTCCAACTCCATAGTGAAGTTCGCAGACGACACGGTGGTGGTGGGGCTGATCTCGGACAACGACGAGAAGGCCTACCGGGAGGAGGTTGAGGTACTGGAACGCTGGTGCCAGGACAACAGCCTGCTCCTGAACATTGGTAAAACCAAGGAGCTGATCGTGGATTATAGGAGAGGACAGCAGGAGACGCACACACCACTGATGATTAACGGGGCTACCGTGGACAGGGTGAGCAGCTTTAAGTACCTGGGGGTCCACATCTCAGAGGATCTGACATGGTCAACACACATAGACACAGTAGTAAAGAAGGCGAAACAGCGCCTCTACCACCTGAGACAGTTAAGGAAGTTCAGAGTATCAGGGAAGATACTCCAGTCCTTCTACTCAGGAGCTGTAGAGAGCATCCTGACCGGAAACATCACTGCCTGGTATGGAAACAGCACGGCACAGGACAAGAAGGCCCTACAGAGTGGTGCGCTCAGCCGAGCGTACCACGGGTGTTGCACTACCTCCCCTGCAGGTTCTATACAACAAGAGGTGCAAATCCAGAGCCTGAAGAATAATGAAAGACCCCCACCACCCCAATAACAGCCTGTTTCAGCTGCTGAGGTCAGGCAGACGCCTGCGAACCCCAGCTACTAGGACAGAGCGGCTTAGGCTCAGCTTCTTCCCCCAGGCCATCAGAGCCCTGAACAATGAATATTGAGTGCCACAGAACACTGAACTATCCACACACAAACACACATGAACACACACACGACACGCACGCGGTGCACGCTCACACACTAGCAGCCACTTAACACTTTAACATGAGCGGGCACACACTCATGCAGCACACACGCACACTTATGGCCAAAAGGAAAGGCCACTTTAAACTAGAATAACAGGAACAGTGTATTGCACTACCAAAGCTACCTAGCATGTCCTATATATATGCTCTGTAAATAACTATGTACAGATACCGAGATGTCACACCATGTTACCTGTTACCTGTTTATTGCACAATGTTTTTTTTTTATTGGATTCTATTATATGTTGTACCACTGTATTGCACATCGTTGCGGGCAAGACCACCCGCATTTCATTGTATACTTGTATGCCGTGACAATTAAAACTCTTGACTTGACTTGAAGAGTGTTGTGATCGACTGATGATGTCTGTTGTTGCATTCCTGACCTGACGCTTAGAGTAAACCTGTAGCTGCGGCTAAACTAAGCTCATGTGTTGTCAAGTTATTGTTATAAGGAACCCAGTCCAAACTACAACAGTCTGCATCCCCTTAACAATTGTTTGTATTGAGCCGTATTGTATTGTACCCATTGTCGTAAATTAAATTGATCAAAATGACCCGTATAAGCATTACAGGAGGGATTAAAATCATCTAGCGGTTTCTGGAAAAGGCCACAGGAGAATTCAGTCAAAAGCTAATAGTGCAACCCTTCACCCTTCACCTAGCAGCTATAGGAAAAAGCCCAGAGTGCCATAAAAATAAGAACAGATCAAATGGCAAACAGATGACACATCTTCCTCCACAACGAACAGGGATGGTGCGCCAAATAACTAACTTTTAAGTCAAGAAGTGACGGCCTGAAGGCCAACATCCGAGTTCTGTTTACTTTAGCTAAGCAGACCAAACAGGCCATTCTGTGATACCCACTGTTAAGTTGAGTGGGTACTATATTTCCATCTGTATGAGGGTCGCATTCAGGGACACTTGGGTAAATCATTCTAAAAGGAAACTAGTTCATATCCCCTCTGTAAGGTCACCTTGTAACGCTGTTTCGCAAGACCCAAATCACTGAGAGGGGAGACCTTCTAGCCAATAGGAAAGCAGGCTCTCTGGGGTGACGGCACTGGATGGCGCAAGGGCGGGGGGGGGTTCTCTCTTCTCTATAAAACCTACAGGTTGAATGATGGAGGTGAGACAGAGACACGGAGACACCGAGACGCAGAGAGACACGCAGAGAGAACGGAGAAGCAGAGACGGAGAATCCACCCCACCAGTTCGAGAATAAGAGACGCCACTAAGAAGCCCTCCGGGAAAAGCTGATTAGAGATAGAAAATAATTGATGCTGTGAACCAGATAATTTAAGCTGTTGGATATTCCAATAAAACAACGGTCAGAACCGTTTTCACCCGCAGCGCTGTCTCCGCCTCCACGTGATTTCCAAAGGACCACATTTGAATGAACTGTTACTTTAACGGGAAACACAACGAGCAGAGTAAGCTATTCCACTATACATTAGAGAAAGATCATATAGCTATAACATAGAATCATTGAGAAGATACATTAATCTGGCGCCGTGACTACCGGTCTGTACATCCGAACGGGACCCAGGACAAGGACAACAGAACTTCAAAAACTCTCAGAGCAGAGCAGCGACGCCTGACTACACCATCCTCGAGCAACAACAACCAGCAGAGGCCAACCGGTGAGTTGAGGATGTGTCTGTATTGTCGGGGTTTGTTTGGGCAGATTTCGAACAGGGGTAGGGAATGGTTGCATTGGCGCGATCGAATTAAACGATTGAGCGCACAGCCGTATCGGCACTAATGAAATGAAGGGGATTGGCGCGATCGGGTTGGACAATAAAATAGTTCAGGTCGCGCACTGCTGAGGGGCTAGAGGATTGCGCCAGGTTAGGCGACAGATACTCTTGTTTAGAATCGTAGGTTCAAATGCAATGACAATAACTGGAGACGTCTGGTTTGTACGTTGCTAAAGACAAATCGACGTCGTACGAATCCGTTTAGTTCTTACGGAACAAGAGATCTGGAGCGCGTAAGGTAGTCCTCTTAAACCTCGGAAAAATTAGCACTTGTGCACTGGGGGGTTATAAAGATCTGCGCTTATGTTCGAACTAAAAAACTGCACTTAGAAGCGATGAGGCATTATATAAGGACTTTAGTATGTAACAATGTATATATGTTGTTTAGATGAAATAGGATGACACATGCATGGTATCATGGCTATAATCAAACGTACGTCATCATAACGCTAAACGTCGCGGATTACTATATTACAACCAATACGGAATAAAGCCGTTTTATACCCGGGAAGCTACTGCTATACAAAGCAGGGCTAATACATGCTAAGCTACGTTGCAAGCTAACGGGGAATGCTTGGGGTTATTAATGTTTAGTACGACTGTTGTGTTGAGATGACGGAACTTATAGCTTCATCCATGGTGGCTGAAAAAGGCTACCAAATGATGCTACATGATGTGCAAGGTTGACCAGTGATAAGAATGATTGTGTTGCTGAATGGAAGTATGAGTGTAACCGTGTGGATGAGAGAGGAAGTGTGTGAATGAGTCTGCTAGAGGTTATGGAGTGGATGCCGGTATTTTTTGTATCATTATGATAACTCTAGGGACGGGTACGGCCGCGGAGACACCATAGCAATGTCCGCAAAAACGTCGTACATACCGTATGAACGCTGCGTTGCGATATCGAATGAATTGAGTGAATGATGAGTGAGATGGAACCAAAAGGATGTGTCACGTTATTTGAATTTTTTTTAAATCAGTGGTAATGAGGTCGTGGTTTAATGTGGTAAAGATCAAAGAAAGCAGGGTTCTTCTTCTGCTTCGAGGAATAAATGGCAGATCGCGGCCACCACTGATGACGTCAGTAGGAGCATCTGCTTGGTGGGGGCCTAGAGGGGGTGCGTTAGATTTGTAATACGGGGCTAGATCGGGAGCGTTGGATTTAAAATACGGAGCCGGCCGGGGCCGGACGGACGTGCAAACGAGAAAATGATACTGTAAGGTTTATGAACGAATGCTTAATAAATTTAAAATTATGTTATAAAGTATGACTGGGTTGTGCAAAACGTCGCGATGTGTTGTGCTGCTCAAATCAACAGGATAGTGGGCCGTATAGGAAACGCTATTGTAAGGGGCTAGGCTAAGCTAACTAGCCGTGCTAGGCTGATCGAGCGATAGCAACATTGAGCTAAGCTAAACGGTATTAAGCTAATGGTGTTGGCAGTGGACAGCTAACTATGCTAAAAATGCTAAGCTAACTATGCTAAAAATGCTAAGCTAACTATGCTAACATGCTAAAGCTACCTGTGCTAACAATGTTGCATGCTGGGAGTCTCGGGGAATATCGCGTGATGCTATTTTGGCTGGCAGCGGGACCTTGTGTGTGTAAACGTGACGTAAGCCTGTGGCGATGTCTCGCGGGAAGCCATCCTTAATGCCGGACTACGATTCGGTACAGGGAATTCTGGGAATTGGGGTTCATGTTGTGTGAGCACGTCGGCTGACGTCATGGGAGGAGTGGCTGCGTGATGACGCACTGTGGGGCAATGGGGTTGCGAATAGAGACAGCAGGGGGCAGTGTTGTCTTTGAAATGGATACACCTCTGCTGTTGCTTGGCCCCTCTCTCCCTAGGTTGCCCCCCTCCATCCCTCTCTCTCCCTCCCTTGCCCCCCTCCTTTCCTCCATCCCTCCCTCGCCCCCCCTCCCTCCCATACCCCCTCCCTCACCTCCCTCCCTCCCATACCCCCTCCCTTATCTCACTCCCTCCCTCCCTCCCTCTCTCTCTCTCTCTCCGTCTCTCCCTCTCTCTCCCTCCCTCCCTCCCTCCCCCCTCCCTCCCTACCTCCCTCCCTCCCTCCCTCCCTCCCTCCCTCCCGCTCTCTCTCTCTCTCCCTCCCTCCCTCCCTCTCCCTCCCTCCCTCCCTCCCTCCCGCTCTCTCTCCCTCCCTCCCTCTCCCTCTCTCTCTCTCCCTCCCTCCCTCCCTCCCTCCCTCTCTCTCTCTCTCTCTCTCTCTCCCTCCCTCCCTCCCTCCCTCCTTCCCTCCCTCTCTCTCTCTCTCTCCCTCCCTCCCTCCCTCCCTCCCTCCCTCTCTCTCTCTCCCTCTCTCCCTCCCTCCCTCCCTCCCTCTCCTCTCCTCTCCTCTCCTCTCCTCTCTCTCCCTCCCTCACCTCCTTTTCTTCCTCCATCCCTCCCTCCCATTTTCACTCCCTCCCTCCTTTATTCCCCTTTTATGGCTAAAATGGTACAGTATATGAGAAGATACTAGAAGTTTCATCAGGGCCCCCCCTCTCCACTGTAGTCTTCCCTATAGGGTATGCCCCCTCCTGCGCTATTGTAATGGGTGCCATCCTGCATTATCACAGTGTGCCCCCTCCTGCGCTATTAGAATGGGTGCCATCCTGCATTATCATAGTGTGTGCCCCTTTCCCCTCCCCCCTTCCATCCATCCTGCACTATCATAGTGGGTACCATATTCCATTCCATCCTTCCATCTCTAATATGGTGTGAGCTCCCTGTGGTGCAGCTCCTTCCTTGGAATACTTCCTTTCGTTCATAGTCTCTCCCTTCATAGCTTCTATGGTGTGTGCCCCCCTCCCCAATGTAGGACTTCTGCTACGGGGTGTGTACATCTCCCTCCTGTACCATAGTGTGTGCCCCCCCCCGTACCGGTGTAGTACTCATTCCCTCCACATCCCTCTCTATTCACGGTGTATTTTGCCTTTGCTTTCTTTCCAGTTTCTAAAAAAAAAAAAAAAAAAAATGATAAGGCATAGAGATAAATTGAACTGTTAAGGTTGACTAATGCATGACTAATCTGACCAGTTAAAGATGGTGAAAGGCCAGACGGTGGAACGGCGGTCTGCACCACAGGGCTGGTTCGCAAGGGCGATCGCAAGATTGAGGGGAACCAATGCGCCGACTGCATCATCGCCAGTGTCTCGTGGTGCTCAGGTCCGGTCAAAGAGGCTTATGAGGGAGCTTCAGGAGATCAGACGACTGGGAGGCGGTTTTATTACGGTGGAGTTGGTTGAGGACAATCTCTTTAACTGGGAAGTTCGGTTGTTTCAAGTAGATGTGGACTCTCTGTTGTGGCAGGACATGAAAGAAACGGGGACGGAGTTCATATTACTGAGTGTCTCTTTCCCTGAAAATTTCCCATTCTCTCCGCCTTTCATGCGGGTGCTCGCCCCGAATTTAGAGCAGGGGTACGTGAGTAAGGGTGGGGTCATATGTATGGAGCTGTTGACGCCGCGTGGTTGGTCTAGCGCGTACACCATGGAGGCTGTCGTGAGGCAGTTTGCCACTAGCCTAGTGATGGGACAGAGTCGCATGGTTAGAGGGGAGGAAGAGGCAAATGGGGTATCTTTCAGCCAGAAGGAAGCGGAGGCTGCCTTTGAGAGCCTGGTGGAAAACCATGACAGGTTTGGCTGGCGGTCTCCACCAAAATCGGAAGGTTAGGGGACGCCGCCTACCTCCCTTTAGGGATGGACTATGGTTTCGTGTTATTGTGTGTATAGTATTGTTGTTTCGGCCCCCCTCGTCTAAATCTTTTTTCCTCCCTCCCTCCCCTCCTTTCCTAGCTCCTTTCCTAGGTACATCACTCCCTCCCTAGTAGTACACTCCCGCTCTAGACATTCACTCCCTCCCTAGGCTGTTTTTCCTTAAAATTCCTCCCTTCCTGTCTAGTCTGACATACTCTAGTCTTCCCTGGACTCCTCTCCCCTAGAGACTCGTATATGCTCCCTCCCTCCCGGGCCCCTCCCAGGTGTTTCCCTCCCTCACTGTCACTCCTTGCGTGTGTGTCCCCCTCCCCGGCCCGGCAACGCCCTCCCACCCCCTCTCTTCCGCTCTCCTGATAGATAATATTGGAGGGTTGGTTAGGGGTGGGGTGGGACGTGTTTGTGTATTGTATAAATAAGAGTGTTGTTGTAAGGGGTGTTGTTAATTATTGTTTGTGGGGCGTTGCAGGGAGAGTAGGAAACGCGCGGCAGGAGGAGGGAGGCAGGGATAACGCAGAGGAGTGCAGGCCGGTCCAAGGATGTTTGGTTTGTCAAGGCGTGCGGAGTGCGTGTTGGTGATGGGCACTCTGGTAACGGTTTTCATATTAATGGCGGCAGGAGTTTTGTTTTATTTTTGGCCCCAGGCACCGGAACTTATAAATATAGACGTGGACAAGCGGGCGTTGCAGGAGCCTCACGCAAATACATTTATAAAAATAGCAAGGGAGGTGGCGAAAAGTGCGAATAAGACTGATTGTTATGTGTGCGGCCTAGCACCGGAGTCTGCTGCAGCCGGTTTACCGCTTATGGCCCACCCAGTCACTGAGTGTCATAACTCTGTGTTGAGGGGATTTAATTTGCCTTTCCTATGTAAGGGAGTGAGTGAGGGGAGGATGGAGGCGTATCATAAGACGGGGCGGTTGCTAGGGGGTGAGACGGGGCAGGCTAGGTTGGATGTTAGGCCTATTCCGGTGGCAGTTAGGCCGGAGGAGTTTACAAGATGTGAGGACGGCGAGAATGGTGTGTATGTGGGCACGCTGGGAAATTGTGTAGGGGGGGTGAGCCTGGGGGCTGCAAAGGTGGCTGCACGGGCTCCCCCAGGTACGTATTGGATTTGTGGTGAGAATGCGTATGCAGCGTTGCCAGCGGGTTGGAAAGGAAGATGTGCGTTGGGGTATCTGGTGCCGGCAATGAGGGTAACGGATGTCTTGCCGACGCACCCTGGGGCGAGGAAGACGCGGGCTGCGACTCATGCGAATCGTTTTTTCAGGGTGGCGCTTCCTGCGTATGGGACGTATGCTAATATGAAGGAGATTGATCGTTTGGCTGCATTATTTGAGGACATGGCGGCCACAACAACAGAGGGGTTTAGCCTAGAAAATGAGGAGATGCGGTCGTTGAGATTAATGGAGATGCAGACAAGGGCGGCAATGGATTTCTTGTTGGCAGCTTCGGGGGGTACGTGTGCGTTGATTGGTCAGGAATGCTGCACATATGTGCCCGCAAATGATGAGATAGGGATGCCGGACGTGATAGCACATTTGAGGAACATTACGAGGGATCTCCATGACTCTCGGGTGAGTTCGTGGGAGGATTGGGGTCAGGAGCAGTTGGGGTATATAGGTTGGGTGATAGTTAAATACGTTCTCTATGCAGTGGTGATATTTGTGGTATTGGTTGTGTGTGTGTCGGTGATTAGAGCATGCTTTGGGTGTCTGATTAGGACTCTCTGCGCAGCCGGTCCGGCGGTGGAGAAGTCACTCCGCTCGGCTGCACCTGTTATGACTAAGATAATGGCGGTAGAGGAGGATGACGAAGGGGGCCGAGCGGAGGTGGGCGTTCCGTTGGTGCCGAGGTACCATGAGTACGCCCTGTCTGTCATTTTTTGATCTGGACTGCTGGACAGTCTGGGTCGATGGGTGGGGGATGGGGTGTGCAGGGGGGTATGGTGCTGGGGGGACGTGCCTGGGGATATTATAAAAGTAATGTTGTTTTTGTGAATGAGTTTTTGTTTCCATAGTAGGTACACGGAGAAGGAATGGGTTGAGAGTTGTTATGTCCCTGGGGTCTGGTGCTGAGTCTGTACGGTTATGCATGACCGTTTAGCAGGGCACTGGGCTTCCTGGGGTTAGTGACAAGGTGGGGTGCCTGGGCGTTAACTACCTTGTACCTGTGGTGAGGTTATCCTGTCCTCTGTGGGGAGTCTGTAATGGACGCTTCGGAAAACGGAGGGTGGGGCCTCGCGGCGTGCAGGGAGTGATGTCGGAAGGTGCGTAAAAACAAATGTTAGTGGACACGTGTCTGAGGAGGACAAGTGTCCACTGGGGGGGAAGTAGTATTGAAAAATGGAAACATGATGATTGAATGAAATGTGTAATCAAGATGGTGACACTAATCAAAAAATTTGTGATTTTCGAGGTGAAACAGAATATTGGAGCGGGACCACGGGGAAAACATCGGAAAGCGGAAATTCAACGAAGGAGGGATCAACATAGAAGCGGAAATAAGGGAGTAGACACCGGAAACGCAAACACCACTGTCAATCACAACATCTCTCAAAAATTTGAAAAGATTGTATGAATTAAGTAAAGGATTATTCATACTGTTGATAAAAAATCTCTCAAATATTAGATGTGGTATGAATATTAGATAGAAGATATATTCATACTGAAAAAACGGAGTAAAGTGAAATTCCAGTTGAAAAATTAAAAAGAACTGTTGTATTTTGTGCTCTATTTTTCAGCAGTTCTGCCAGGCAACGAGGGCACCGCAAGTCAGGTAAGACTACAGATCACCAGTGAAAAGGGAAAGAAGAGAATAGACAGGGCTACAAGTACCGTTAGCGGTTGTTCGAGTAGGAGATAGTCACAAAAAGCATAGACACCTACACTTAGACAGGGAATACAAAGATCACTCTTGCCTGCTACCATTTTTAAAAATAAAATAAGACACAGAAAGAGGAATTAAAAACCTCTAGTACATGAGAAGAAGAAACGCATATAGAAAAATGACAACGGAGGCAAATAAAGATGTGAGTACACCAATTGGTTGGATGGAGGATAACCCGATACAAGTGCTTGCTAAAAATAATCCTTACACAGAGGACAATCCTTACTATGTGGAAAGACTTATTGAATTATCAGAGAAATGGAATAAAAGATGGCCACACATCACCAAACCCTGGCCTATTGAGGGCTCTTTTGATTTAGAAATAATATCAGATCTGAATGCTCTAATTAGGACATATAGAACGGAAGAGGAAAAAGTGGGAAAGCTGACAAAGAGAGGGAAAAAACGCATGTTAGAAATGGACACCTTATCAAAATTCGCTCGGGAAGCTGAGAGAAGGAAGAGTATGGTTGAGGACAGTTTGACTGTCAATAAGGAGGCCCTGCCGACAGAGGAGCTAGCTCCCATTCTGATCACTCCCCTGGCCCCTAAAAGGACAATAGTCATCTCCCAAAAAGCACCTGAGGTAATTATAGCACCTCCACCATATGCCAGCAGGAATAGGGAACCAATCTACCCTATCCTGCCTGTAATAGACATGGAGAGCCAATACGAGATAACCAATAATAGCGGCAGTAGAACGGAGATGGGACGGGCAGTGACCACAATCACCCTAACACCTGAAGTAGACGAAACGGACCAGGAGAGAAGAAGGGAGCGAGACGTTCAGTCCCACAGTATTCCTTATCCCAGGGCGGCGGAGAGATATCGAGACGAGGAGAGATATCGAGACGAAAAGAGACACCGATGCAAACATGTACCGCTCAATGCCGCACAGAAAGAAATTCTCTGGGCGGAAGGAGAGGGACGCCGAAGCGATGACATCAGGGCTTGGGATGACCAAATAGAAAGTCTATACGATAGAGATCTCAGCCCCAGAAGAGACTATCCCCGGGAGAGGTCAAGACAAGCTCCCAGCTATCGCCGGTCCACTTCCCCCGAAGCCCGCGAATCCTGGGAAGACACAGAGGACGAGGACCAGACATGGGAGCCCCAGACCAAGTATCAGGAGAAAGACAGAGAACGAGAGGAAGAGGAGAGAAGGGAGAGACTCATCAAAGTAGTGACGCCGAAGACCTTACCTGCTCCAAGATACTCTTCAACACTCTCCGTGCCCTCACCTTCCCTCGAAGGAAGCAATCGGCGGATGAAACTGACGGCTACCATGGAGGAATTAAAGCGACGACATCATGGGATGAGTAAGGAAAACCGAGAGCTGGAAGCACAGATCCAGGCCTACCAAGAGGCAAAAGACACTGATTCCGAGGGATACCAAGCAATCGGCGAACGCTGGAGAAGGGGCACCGACGCACGAACAGAATTGGAAGACCAAATGAGAGAAGCAAGAGATGAAATCAAAGTGTTGAAAAAGGCGGAAGAAAAAAGAGTGACCAGATCCAGTACCCGAGAGCCTACGGTCAACATACAACCCTTGATGATAAGACATCAGGGATTGGAGTACCAGCCATGGAATGCTTCAGACATGTCCCAAATATCGGAGAAGTTGCCCTCCCTCCAGAATGGGGCTTTTCCATGGATTGCCAAGCTGGAGGAAATAATGGTAGGCCAACAGCTGGCTATCGGCGATGTCAAGCGACTACTCTCTCACAAAGTAGGAGTCGCTGGCATGGAAGAACTGCTAACCAAGGCTGCCATGGTGCGGTATGTAGTGTCTGGAGCCCACGACCAGGACCTCTTCGCCGCTCACCGAGGAGCACTGTGGCGGGTCCTGCGAGAGACCTATCACACCCTGATGCATCCAGATAAGATCCACATTGGTGCGTTGGGACCTGATACCCCCCCCAGAGAGTATGTGGCACAAGCCTACGCCACCTGGAGAGACATGACCGGCCAAGACCCTGCACAAAATCCAATGGGAGAGGCGATGCTAAGAGAGAAAATACAGAAGGGCCTCTCCAATGAGGTGAGACAGAAATTGAACGAAGTGGTGTGCCTGGGAAGCCTTCCGTTAAATGCATACCTGGAGAACGTGAGCCATCAAGTGGAGCTGCACAGGAAGAAGGAACAACAGGCCAAAGACAAAGAAACGGCAAGTCAGCGAAAGCTCATGTACCAACAGCCGGTCGAGGCAGTCAAGATGGTAGAGTACCTCCAAGCCCTGGTACAAGCCACACCACCCAGAGCCGAGACGGGGAATAGTGGACAACTGAACAACCAGGAAACAGCACAGCCCACAAAACAGGAAGCACCGGCACCCATACAACAACAGAATCAGCGGGGATCGAACTGGCAGCCCCGAGGAGGGAATGGACGTCCAAGAGGAGGATCGTCTGGATGGCCGGCATCGGCTGAGTGCTGGACTTGTGGAGAACTCGGCCATCTTGCCCGATACTGTGACAAAGGGTGGCGAGCCAGCCCCAGGGGTCGAGGAAATAACAGAGGAGGTGGCCGAGGAAGAAACGGCCGACTCCAGGATCAGTGGTACGGACCGAACCAATACCAGACCCAAAACCAATACCAGACCCAAGACCAAGGCCAGACCCAAGACCAGAACCAGCAACAGAACATGGGCCCAGTAAATCCATCCAGGGGGCCGGAACAGATGTTCTGACGAGGCCCAGATAGTTCAATGGGGGGGTGCCAGCTGTCATTGTCACACTTAAGGGAGGAACCAATAGTGCACGTAGCGGTGAATAATAAATCTGTCAGGATGATGGCAGACACCGGGGCGGCGTACACTGTGGTCCAACTTAAAGATGCGACACACCTGCCCATGTCCGGTCGATATGTACGGACCATTGGATTTGAGGGAATAAAAAAAGCTGATTCCAGTGACAGAACCTGTCACCCTGAAGTACAGAGGCAAAGAGGCGACTGTTTCCATCTTGGTCTCCGACACCGCACCCATCGGCTTACTGGGCAGGGACGGCCTTGGTATGCTGGGGATGAACATTCTATGCACGCCTGATGGTTGTGTAATCGACGTCCCAGAAGACCAATACTATCAAATGATGCAAAGGACGGACCCCCGACCACCGGAAGTATACTGGTTGGGGAACCTAAGCCAGGAGTTGCTCGGACCAGCGTTGGAATGGGAGACCTTCATCACCGCCAATATGCCATCGGCGAGGAACCCAGAGACACCATACCACTGCACTCTACAATACTATAAAGATGCGGATGAAAGACAAGCCGAGGAGTGGATGAGAAATCAACCAGAGGAGGTGCAGCTCAACGCCACCAGCATAGTGATGGGTCCCCAAGGAGCAGCAATACGGCTTGCACGAAGCAACTATCTACAAAAGGAACACGAGATCACAGACAGCGTTCCCCACGTGACGCTAAAAGTGACCGACTCGTGCGACCAACAACACATCGGAAGGATGATGAAAGAGGCAGAAGGAATAAAGTTCGAACAGACGACGGAGAACCGACTCATATGGATAAGCCCGGACAAACGGTTCGTCAAGATAATGATTCAAGGCACAGGGATGGGACGTCCCCAGACGGTGCAGCTGTCACAGGAGACAGTAGAAGAAACCCCCCAGAAATTGAGCCTCCAGGAGGAGATGATGGGGGCCATACCAGAAGTGCTGTGGTCGAAACATAGCACCGACATTGGACTGATCAAATCTGCTCAACCAGTGAGGGTGGAGCTTAGACCAGGAGCAACCCTGCCCTGGAAAAGTCAGTACCCACTGAAGGAAAAAGCGGTGGCCGGAATCGAGCCACAAATCAAAGGACTTCTAGAAGCCGGGGTACTACGAAAGACAAAGAGCCCCAAGAGCAACACGCCGTTGCTGCCAGTGGAGAAACCTGACACCTCGTACCGTCTGGTACACGACTTGAGGGCCGTCAATGAGGTTTTAATTGACTATCCCGCCGATGTCCCAGATCCCCACACACTACTGACATTCATCCCGCCGCAAGCTGAGTATTTTACGGTTATAGATTTGTGTAGCGCCTATTTTAGCGTACCTTTGAGCAAAGAGTGCCAGCATTTTTTTGGTTTTACCTATAAGAATGAGCATTATGAGTACACTAGGCTCCCACAGGGATTAAAGCATTCCCCACACATCTTTAACAAGATCTTGAGAGAGGATCTGGACGGGTTAGACCTGAGATTGAAATCCAGAGTCATTCAGTATATGGACGATATTATCTTGTGTGCCGACGATCAGACAACATGTCACAAGGAATCTATCGAACTATTGCAACTACTAGCAGAGAAGGGACACAAGGTGTCTTTGAAAAAATTGCAGTACTGTCAACCTAAAGTAGCATATCTAGGTCAAACGATTTCAAAAGGCCACCGAGCTATTACAGAGGAACATTTGGTGGCTATTAAGAAAGCTCCAAAGCCAGTGACTGTAAGACAGATGATGATGTTTTTGGGAATCGTCGGGTATAGTTCCACTTGGGTGGAGAATTATACAGAACTAGTAGGGCCTTTAAGAGCTATGATAAAAGTTTGCGGAAATGATAAATTGAGTGCTAAAGTAACCTGGACTGAGGAGGGCCTGAGGGCATTTGAGACCATAAAGACCCGTATGTTAGCTGCCCCGGCCTTGACTTTGCCTGATTATACCAAGCAGTTCATACTGTATGTCTCTTCCTCTTCAGATCAGAGGTATGCATGCGCAGTACTGGCACAAAACACCGGAGTGGGGATCCATCCACAACCAATAGGATACTACTCCATCGCCTATTCAGAGGTGGAAATGGGAATGCCTCCGTGCTACCGAGATTGCGCCGGAGTCTTCCTGATGTACGAGAAAGCTGCAAGTATCATGATGGGGTATCCAGTCAATATTATGGTAGGACATGCGATCCAAAATTTGTTGGAATCTGGTAAATCTGCACTAACGATACCCCGTCTGAAAAATTATTACAGGATTTTGGAACAGGAAGATGTTACTTTGACTAGGTGTTCCATAGTGAACCCAGCGCAGACCCTTCCTAAGCCTGAGGATGGAGAACCTCACGACTGTGTGGCGGCAGCTGAGAGGTACTCCAGGCTTAGAGCTGACTTGCAGGCTTTCCCGTTTAGCAGTCCTGATTTGGAACTATGGACAGACGGCTCATGTTACAGAGTTGGAGAGGACCTAAAAGCAGGTTACTCTGTAGTAAAATCACAAGGTGATGGGTTTGTCGTAGCAAAGGCCGAAGCCTTGACACAACCCTGTTCAGCTCAGCTGGCGGAACTAGTCGCTCTGACTGAAGCGTGCAAAATGGCAGAAGGCAAGAGCTGTAATATCTACACGGATAGTAGCTACGCACAGAATATCAGTTTTCTCTACGGAGCGGTGTGGAAAGGGCGAGGTTTTAAGAGAGCAGATGGTACCGCCATAAGACACTGTAGTCAGATAACCGATTTGTTGGAAGCAATAATGAAACCCAAACGAATTGCGATTATCAAATGTGCTGCCCATCAGTCTGATGAGTCTAAGGTGACCAGAGGTAACAACATGGCAGATGTCGCTGCCAAGCAAGTGACAGGTGCGGACAGAGCAGGTAAGGTATTGGTTATCACACATGAGGTGGAGTTGGAAGATAAGATTACTTACAAAGATGTTTTGACCTTTCAGGAAGAGGCGAGTCAGGTGGAGAGAAATCTCTGGTCAGCAAGGGGGGCTAGTAGAGATGGGACAGGTTTGTGGCGGAACCATGAGGGACTTGTGGTTGCACCAACTGGCCTGGTCGGACTGCTGATCCAAACTGCGCATGAGTTCTGTCATGCCCACCGGAGAGAGGTGAGTAGGAAAATTGAGGAGTATGGGTTTTGGGCGCCAAACCTGCTACGGCAGATTGATTGTGTAATAAGTAGATGTGCAATTTGCTTGAAGAACAATGCACGCAGAGGGATCGTTGTGTCTCCGGGACACATCCCCACCCCAAATGGCCCAATGAGAGAACTTGTGATTGACTATGTAGACATGATAAAACCGATTAACCAAAAAAGGTACATTCTTGTCGTGGTGTGTCGATTTTCAAAGTGGGTGGAGGCTTGCGCGACTAAACATAAGGATGCTGCCTCAGTGGCTAAGTTCTTATGCCGTGAGGTAGTAAGCCGTTACGGAATTCCAGATAAAATCTGCAGTGATAATGGAAAAGAATTTGTGGACAAAACTGTACGTTTAGTACTCCAACAGATGGGGATAAAACAGCGTTTCGGGTCCGTTTACCACCCTCAGAGCCAGGGGGCTGTGGAACGCATGAACGGGGTACTTAAGAACAAATTGGTTAAGATCTGTCAACACACCGGTCTAAACTGGCTGAGCGCGTTACCGTTAGCATTAATGGCTTGTAGATCTAGCGAGATCCGGGGCCTGCGTTTAACTCCGCACGAAATGTTGTTTGGCCGATGTATGGTTGTGCCCGGATTGCGCGCAGCAGGAAAAGGTCCGAGTTTGGATGTTCTAGACCACGAGATGCGTGAGTACGTGAAGTACATATCAAAGCTCCACGGGGCAATCTATGATTATGTCTCTAGTAAACGAGAGACAGAGGAGGAGGAGGATAGGCGGAATGTTCCCCAGATAGTACCAGGGGACTACGTTTATGTTAAAGTATTCAGACGCAAGTGGTATGGCGCGCGGCGGGAAGGACCGTACGAGGTCGTAAGAGCTACGGAAAGAGCGCTACAGGTAAAAGGATCTTTAATGTGGTTTCACCTTTCGCATTGCGTAAAAGCCCTGCAAGATGGGCAAGAATTGGAATCCGAACCCCTGTTCATTGATCAAGAACAGGAGGAAAGGCACGACGAAGGGGAGAATGAAGACGATTATGGGGAGCCAGACAGAGGAGATCATGAATTGGAATTGGAAAATGATGATTTTTCCTCTGTGGATTTTGGCGGAGTACCAACAGCGGAACCAAGGACGCTGGAGGAGAGAGCGATTAGCGCAAATGCAACGGAAGAGACACGGCCAAAAAGGGTTATCAATAGACCTCAGAGGTTTCAGTGAGGATAACTGGTAGAATTGCAGCTAAGAGGAAATAGACCTCAGAAGGTCTTTTGCGAAGGAGAAATTCAGTGTTTATATGTTTATGGTTTAAGTCTCCTTCGGGTTTTTATTAGAACTGTTAGTCTTATATTGGTGTGAGGTAAATCTTTTCTTGCAGAGTCCATTACACAAAATAGACATATTTGGTAATTACATGGATAATGTATAGTCTTAAACGAAATAAGCTGAGAATGGTACGATCATCTTTTTGTATAAAGAGACGGACCTAGACTGGATGTCATAATAATAACTGATAATGTGTATAACTGTGCAAGAAGAAGAGGTAAGTGGAATTTTGGAATTTTTTGGATTTTTGGATTAAAAATAAAAAATAAAATTTGTTTATATTTTATGGAAATATTATATCATTTTGATTTTGAAATTTACTGGTTACATAATGAGGGTAGACCCCTCAGAGAAGGGATTGTCGTAAATTAAATTGATCAAAATGACCCGTATAAGCATTACAGGAGGGATTAAAATCATCTAGCGGTTTCTGGAAAAGGCCACAGGAGAATTCAGTCAAAAGCTAATAGTGCAACCCTTCACCCTTCACCTAGCAGCTATAGGAAAAAGCCCAGAGTGCCATAAAAATAAGAACAGATCAAATGGCAAACAGATGACACATCTTCCTCCACAACGAACAGGGATGGTGCGCCAAATAACTAACTTTTAAGTCAAGAAGTGACGGCCTGAAGGCCAACATCCGAGTTCTGTTTACTTTAGCTAAGCAGACCAAACAGGCCATTCTGTGATACCCACTGTTAAGTTGAGTGGGTACTATATTTCCATCTGTATGAGGGTCGCATTCAGGGACACTTGGGTAAATCATTCTAAAAGGAAACTAGTTCATATCCCCTCTGTAAGGTCACCTTGTAACGCTGTTTCGCAAGACCCAAATCACTGAGAGGGGAGACCTTCTAGCCAATAGGAAAGCAGGCTCTCTGGGGTGACGGCACTGGATGGCGCAAGGGCGGGGGGGGGTTCTCTCTTCTCTATAAAACCTACAGGTTGAATGATGGAGGTGAGACAGAGACACGGAGACACCGAGACGCAGAGAGACACGCAGAGAGAACGGAGAAGCAGAGACGGAGAATCCACCCCACCAGTTCGAGAATAAGAGACGCCACTAAGAAGCCCTCCGGGAAAAGCTGATTAGAGATAGAAAATAATTGATGCTGTGAACCAGATAATTTAAGCTGTTGGATATTCCAATAAAACAACGGTCAGAACCGTTTTCACCCGCAGCGCTGTCTCCGCCTCCACGTGATTTCCAAAGGACCACATTTGAATGAACTGTTACTTTAACGGGAAACACAACGAGCAGAGTAAGCTATTCCACTATACATTAGAGAAAGATCATATAGCTATAACATAGAATCATTGAGAAGATACATTAACCCATTCTGCAATCTGTTAAATAACGTTTTCATCCATTCATTCTACTAGCATTAACGTTACTACGTTAATGTACGCTAGCCACAATGCTATACTATTATAATGGCACATCCCAATCACATTAGCACGTAAGATAACAAAATCTGCGATCTTTTTGTGAGACTAAACTCCGCTCTTGGTGGTAAATTGTGTTGATGTTGGTTTTGTTTCATCAACAAATGAGGCAGAACACACAGTGAATGTATCCTTTTTTGTTTATTGCACGTTGTTCTAGCTGCAAACTGTAGAATTGTTTGGCTGTGAGCAAGGAGGGATGTTGTGTTCCAGGCTTCAGTTCAGTTTCCGGTATTAACGCTAAACCCTTCTGATTGGTTGAAATGGCCTTCATGTTTGAACTACATCGCCACCTACTGCTTTGGCATTGTACTACATGTATATACATCACTCGGTGCGGGGTTTAAACCACGTCGTGTGGACAGACTTTTGATGATCGTGTGGACTGGGCCTCAGTCACACCCTAATCAACTGGTTTTGACCTCCATGTGGGGGCTCTCTCTCTGGGGAACCTGTATTTTTGAGTGAGTGTTGGTTCCAGCCGTGGGGACAGATGGCTTAATCCACATTATTGTCTGTTCTCAACTGGCCATTATGATTATGCTTATAATAATGTCTAATAACCATTAATAACCAATCAAAAATATACTACAAGGTGTTTTTGGCCGGCTAGGCTAGCTGTTGGGTGTAAGAGGTCACACAAACATGTTATGGCCTCATAAAGTAAGAGCCCCATCCACAGCCTCAGATTTGACATCCTAGTTACATCACTGATTAGAGGGTTCTCTCTCTGATTTCTAGTTTTAGGAGAGAGTGGTGCATGTTCACAAGTACTGACTCAATTGTCTGATAACCACAGGGGGAAACTGCAATCCCAGAAAGTGTATGAGTCATGTAAGATTCAGACACAAGACCTATTTGAAAAAAGATTTCCGGATGGAAATAGTTGTGATGAGGGCACAGCAGGGCCGATCTGCACCTGTGCTGCACTGACCCAGATAGTTCCTCACAATAATGTAAGACCAGACAAGCACGGTTCAGCCGAGATCAGGTCAAGATGTTTAACTTGGTGAAAATGACTTGTCTCAGAGTAGCATCAAAGTCAGGCTCAGAGGGTGCAGGTGCAGCCACCAGTGGTTTTACACACCTCTTCCCTGACCTAAATCCATATTATCTTCAGTGGAAATGGACTGAAAAAGGCATTACTGTCTCCCCCCTTAGACTGAAAACATTGAGATGCACTACCATAACTGTTTATTTATGATGATGAAAAGAAAACATGCCGTAGCTGACTGTAAATCCTCAAAGGATGCTGATTGGTCCCAATCACTGTGGTTGAGGCGAAAGTGCATAACTTGAAGCCAGAAAATGATTATGTGGTTTTGTGATCCTGCAAGGCCAGCTGCCATGCAAGGTTAATAATAATACAGAAAACAAGCAAACAGAGAAAATAGAAGAAAATAAAAGAACAGAGTAACTATAAGAATCAACATTCAAGACGTTTTTCCTTCACGGTGTTGACTGATCACTGACCAGACAGGGTTCCTTCACTGTATTGACTGATCACTGACCAGACAGGGTTCCTTCACTGTATTGACTGATCAGTGTTGACCAGACAGGGTTCCTTCACTGTATTGACTGATCAGTGTTGACCAGACATGGTTCCTTCACTGTATTGACTGATCAGTGTTGACCAGACAGGGTTCCTTCACTGTATTGACTGATCAGTGTTGACCAGACAGGGTTCCTTCACTGTATTGACTGATCAGTGACCAGACAGGGTTCATTCACTGTATTGACTGATCAGTGACCAGACAGGGTTCCTTCACTGTATTGACTGATCAGTGACCAGACATGGTTCCTTCACTGTATTGACTGATCAGTGTTGACCAGACAGGGTTCCTTCACTGTATTGACTGATCAGTGACCAGACAGGGTTCCTTCACTGTATTGACTGATCAGTGACCAGACAGGGTTCCTTCACTGTATTGACTGATCAGTGACCAGACAGGGTTCCTTCACTCTATTGACTGATCAGTGTTGACCAGACAGGGACACCAGGGCCTCTCAGGCCCTGTCCACACGAACGCGGGGTGTTATGTAACCGAGCCTTAATGTGCGTGGTTGCACTGTTCGTCCACACCAGTGGTCCCCAAACTACGGCCCGCCTCCACATTTGGCCCGACCCCCTAGAGCCCCGGAGCTTTTTTTTTAAGATGGCAGCATCCCCATTGTCTGTGCTGAATGTTTGTTAGTGTTTGATATTTTTTGTTGGTTTTTAGTACTTTTAACATCCATTTTTAGTAAGTAGTAGTTTTCATTTGATCCTATAATTTTTTCATTCACCGATTTGTGGACTTTTTTTTTTAGTGTCCTGAAACGCGTCTTATAAATAAAATGCATTATTATTATTATTATCATCCAGGAGGGAAAAGACACTTTGGATAGTAGGGACTGCATCTCTGCCTGTCCTGGCCAGGAAACACTTTGCAACTGTGATTTCCTCTGGCATAGTTGGATATTGTAATGTGTGGCGAGGGGTTGCAGCAATTCCACTGAGAGAAACTGGTCTGAGGCTGGATAACATGCCTGTATGCCTCTCATAAGTTGTTCTCCAACTCATGAGAACCTGCTCTCAAGCTCTTGCAGCATTCTGTCGAGGACTGGATAGAACAGTCTGTCTCAGCTGATCTCCTGAGCTGAGTTCTGAGCTTGTGCCACAAGATGACTCAACTACATACTCGTCCATCCTTTTCTGCTTCCTCCTTTGGCTGGTAGTATGTTCCTCAATCCCAAGGCCAGTATATGGCCTTTGTCCTGTCATACATGTCCACTGCCATCTCTGAGGTGCGATAACCTTTGAGTGTGTCCTGCACTGTGCTTTTAAATAGTACAGAGCTAGAGCTAGGTGGTCTGTAGGTACTGTATTATTTCATAAATAGTGTTATTTATTTCATTAATAGTGTTATTATTTATTTCCTGACTTTTTTTTCTGTGAAGATCCCGGAAAGGGTTATTAATATTAGGTTATGTGTGGCTTTCTGGAAAACAATAAATGTTTACGTTTAGGCACCCCTGCGATCGTCACACTTTTTCTGTTACAAACCGACCCCGGCCCCCACCAGAGAAGGGAAAAGTTATGTGGCCCTCACAGGAAAAAGTTTGGGGACCCCTGGTCCACACGCAACCGGGTTTTTGGAACACTGCAACCGTGGTCTTTGAAAACCGAAGTCCAGGGTGGAGTTTTGGGCGCATCCCGGTTGCATTGGTTGCGTGTGGACATAGTAACCGAGGTTATTTCCAGTGTTTACAGCAGAGCTGTCCCAAGTAGCTGCGGCTACCAACTAAGCTCATGTGTTGTCAAGTTATTGTTATAAGGAACCCAGTCCAAACTACAACAGTCTGCATCCCCTTAACAATTGTTTGTATTGAGCCGTATTGTATTGTACCCATTCTGCAATCTGTTAAATAACGTTTTCATCCATTCATTCTACTAGTGTTAACGTTACTAGGCTAATGTACACTAGCCACAATGCTAACTATTATAATGGCTAATCCAAATCACATTAGCATGTAGCTAACAACATTAGAGATCTTTCTGTGAGACTAAACTCTCCGCTCTTGGTGGTAAATTGTGTTGATGTTGGTTTTGTTTCATCAACAAATGAGGCAGAACACACAGTGAATGTATCCTTTTTTGTTTATTGCACTTTTATTGCACTTTGTTTCTTGCTGCAAATAAATGCTAATGGTTCACGCGAGGTAATTTAAAGATGGCGGGTTTCTGTTTTGAGCAGGACGTGTAGTGACGCGTTCAACCCTTCTGATTGGTTGAAAATGGCCTTCATGTTTGAACTACATCGCCACCTACTGCTTTGGCATTGTACTACATGTATATTACATCAGTTTAAACCACTGTGTGTGTACGGAGGTTTATTTTTTTTGAATAATTATACAACCTCGGTGTCAAAAATACCTGTGATCGTGTGGACTGGGCCTCAGATAATGAATTGTTGTGGATGTTGAGGTCAGCGGATCAATGGTGTTGTTCAGTGTTTACATTTACGTGTAACGTGAGGATGACTGACCTTTGAAAGAGAAATAGAGAACGAGAGAGAGAGAGATACAGACAC
>NC_140183.1:38613747-38668747 GCF_963971535.1 Notolepis coatsorum | reverse complement strand
CAACTTGCAATGGGCCTGGTCTAAGATACACTACACCACTAAGGTACCCATGTACATGTCGAAATACTTCCCAAATGTCAGTGAATACCACAACCACAACACCAGAGGGAGTTCCACAAATCATGTACAACCCAGATTCGGCACAAACAAGGGACAAAACACGTTTCGCAATTATGCCACATCAATGTGAATCCATACCCACCTTCAAAACCACTCTCAAAGAGCACCTACAGGAGGCTGCAATTCGAAACTGGCCCCTGTAAATGTCCCCCCCCCCCCCCAACGCCTCCAATGTAGTTTCTTCCCCCTCAAATGTATATACTCTCTTTTAGAAACTCTTAAACAGTACTATATATTTGTATATCTTGTTGTATGTCATAAATGTCTGGATGTAACAGGACTGTTTATCTGTATTTTATTTTATTTTATTTTATTTTATTTTATTTTATTTTATTTTATTTTATTTTATTTTATTTTATTTTATTTTATTTTATTTTATTTTATTTTATTTTATTTTATTTTATTTTATTTTATTTTATTTTATTTTATTTTATTTTATTTTATTTTATTTTATTTTATTAGGGATCCCCATTCGCTGGTGTGATAGCAACCAGCTAGTCTTCCTGGGGTCCACACACAAAAAAAACATACAAAGACAATCACTATTGCAAAAACTAAATTATTAAAAGTCAGTACACACAATGCATAATGAAACTACTGTAACAATTAAGATAGCTAAAATTACATTAGTGTAAAACAAAAACAAAAAATTACTTTACAGTGTTAAAAACAATTTAAAAACAATTTAAGATTCTTTTTAAAAGTGAATCTACTGTAAATGCAGCAGAGGTTCCGAGGCAGGCCATTCCAAAGAGTTAATGTAGAGTTAATGTATGTCGTGTATGTCATAAATGTTATGATGAATTAGACGAAAGTCTTTCTCTCTGCATCCCCTTAACAATTGTGTGTATTGAGCCGTACTGTATTGTACCCATTCTGCAATATGTTAATAAAGTGTTCAATCAATCAATCAATCAATCAATCAATCAATCAATCAATCAATCAATCAATCAATCAATCAATCAATCAATCCCCATCTCTCTCACCCAACAGTTATATGGCAAACTAAAAGTTATATGTGGTGGATGGTGAGAAATTAGTCTGATTGCCAATACCATTGTAGAATTCCAATTAACATTTTTAGGATGAGAAAATCGGATGTATCGTTTTTACATTAATCAATTTCCAACTCTCTCTTTCTTTCTTTCTTTCTTTCTTTCTTTCTTTCTTTCTTTCTTTCTTTCTTTCTTTCTTTCTTTCTTTCTTTCTTTCTTTCTTTCTTTCTTTCTTTCTTTCTTTCTTTCTTTCTTTCTTTCTTTCTTTCTTTCTTTCTTTCTTTCTTTCTTTCTTTCTTTCTTTCTTTCTTTCTTTCTTTCTTTCTTTCTTTCTTTCTTTCTTTCTTTCTTTCTTTCTTTCTTTCTGTCTCTATCGCACGCGCAAGCGAAGTGGAGAGGAGTTGAGTTTCTCCTAAATGAACCCATCACCCTTGTTTAAAAAGTCGGTGGGGAGCGCGCACCGTGCCCAGAGTGCGCACTGGTAAGATCCAACAGTCTCGGTTGAATAGCACATTATTGAAAGGCGGGGTGGGAGGCCCTGGGAAGCGAGGGGAGGAGGGAAGCAGGACGGGAAGAGGGGGGCAGCAACAATCCCTTTCTCTCCCCCCAGATGATGAGAACGTTCCCGATCGCATCACGTTCCGCGGAGCGTTTTCTCAACCTTCTCTCACTGTAAAGTGCCATATCGCTCTGATCCAAACAATAACGGACTGCGCGCCTCGACCCCAACTCCACACCGGAGCTGCCCGTCTGGTCCGACCGCTATTCGGTGACAATGGAACTCAACTGTGTTTAATTGAACAAGCGGATGAAGTAGTGAATAACGAGAGAAGACGCACTCAAGACGAAGCGGCTATGGAGAAGCGCACGGAGGCGGGAGTCTAGACGCGGATAAAAAACGAAAAAAATAACGACTGCACGCGAATCAAGAGATTTACGTTTTGGATTATTATTTTCCTCCTTTGTTTGAAAACTTTATAGTCAGAGTATATTTTTTTTTACCTGATTGTTGAGGCTATTGTTGCACGCAATGATGCAGGGAAAGGAGGCGAGGTTTTGCACTGGATGCTGGAGGCTAACGGTGCTGTCATGCGTCTTGGCTTTACACCTGATTCCGATATCTGGCCATGGTAAGAAATCAGAAACTAGTTTGCATTTACTTAATTTCCCGATTTATTATTCTTCAGTTTTGCAGCATGTCCTCTCTCTCTCTCTGAGTAACACAGGCATAGATGAACACCGGTATATAAAAATAAAAATAAATACACACTCGCACAGCGCAAGCAAAAAGGGGTCAGTGAGCGTGTGGGTTAGGACTTTACGCTGTGACATTGACCACTGTCTGCACTATTGAATATCTTTGCATGGGATTTGTGTCAGTTGCAAAATTCCACAAACAGTTTTGTTCTCGGTGGATGAATTATTGGTTTATCACTGTTGGTGTCACATTATAGGCTAAACAGATTGGTCAAGTTATATTTTGGAAAGCTGATGTGTGCCAGGTCCGCAAATTGACACTCTCAGCAGTTGACCCAGTGTCGCTCTCTTATCGGTGGAACTGCAAATTGTGGCGACGAGCCGATGCAGTAAACGCGGTCCCCCGAGGCTATAGCCTCGCTGTCACTATGGCAATGATGGAGCCGGGCTACACAAAGGCAAGGATTACGACCGGGGGTCCCTGATGAATTATGCATGAAGCAATCTGAACGGACATTCTGATACACACAGCGCCTCGGCTTTAGTGAGGGGAAAAACAACGAGTAAACATAAAAGACACCAAGGACTCTCTCTCTCCCTCTCTCTAACGCGCTGGGTCTTTCCCCCCTTGTCTATAGGAATCATTGCGCATCGCAGGCGACTGTTAAATTAACACTGCACGAGCATGGCAGAGGATGGTACCAATGTGGCATTATGGTTATGGCACGTCATATGGCCCATTTATTTTTATTTCAATGATTAGGCTTGGTCGCCGTTAGATAATTATTTTTTGGATATCATAATGTATCCCATGTTGCACTCAACTCGTGCTCGGATGCCGGGCGCACAGTGTAGGCAGATAGTGTCTGATATACTGCTACAAATCTGCTACAAATCTGTGATTGATCCCCACATGAATGTCAGAACAAAACGCATGTCTAATCTCTGTGGACATTGCGATTCATTCCTCCTTTCCGTCGTCCATCAGAATTGGAAGCCCAATCCAACCGTCAAAAAGACGACCGATTTTATGTCAACTCCCATCTAGGCACTAAGGATTATACATTTTATTTAACCAATATTAGTGTATATAGAAAAGAGGTTGTCAATATGGCAAAACCCATCATTACGTGAGAGCTCAAAGAATATGGAGCAGAGCTGCATCAAAATCAACCATAGGTTACTATGCCACCCCTCCCTCCCCATTTAAAGGCTTCACCGGTGGACCGTGGAGACAGCATCTTGCCCCACATCCATACTGTTCACACAGTCATTAAGGCGCCTCCCTAAACGGACAATGGCGGAATTAGCCACCTTTCCTGTGGCTTCCCGTTCTGTCGCCATCTGCACTGTACTGTACTGTACCCATTCTGCAATCTGTTAATAAAATTTTCAATCAATCAATGCAATATTCCTCCAATCTGTGTTTAATGTATATGATTATGCCGGTGCGTGGTGCCCCTCCCCCACACGCGTCTGATGGCTGTGTGGCGGTGCATCTGGGTGATGGAGAGGGGTAATGGCGGTCAAGGCTCATTCACACACACATATCTCTCCTGGATTTATGACCCTCTCATCTCTATCTCTCTACTCTCCTCGTCTATCATATCCTCTATTCTTTCATCTGCCTTCTACCTCGTTTCTTCTTATCTTCCTTCATTCCCTTTCTTCTCTTCCTCATTTCTTGTCATCCCCCCATCACCCATATCGCTCTCTCTCTCTCTCCATCCCCATCTCTCCATCTCTCCCTCTGTCCTGCTGACAGATTATCTTTGATGTGCAGTATGTTAATCCACAAACCAAATCTCTCCCACCCACCCAGCCTTTTTCTAAACAGTTTAAGGGGGAAAAACACACACCAAGCATCATCAAATGGATGTTGTGGAAAAAGGTGTTTTGGAGACTCATGGTCATCTCTCTCTCCTTCTTTGTGTCTCTCTCCCCTTTCTTTCTCTCCTTGGTGTCCATGGAAACCACAGCTGTCTATAGACCACCGCAACACTTCCGGTATTCTGAAATCATGGGAGAGAGAGCGGGGGGAGAAAATGAATGAATGTGGATGAGAGCCTTGACATTAAGTGGTTGTAGCTACGGCTGTGGGGGTGCAGGAGACATGATCCAATAGTCTTTTATACGCCTGAGTTTCCTGAACATGGAGATCCCAAGTTGATTGGCACTTTCTAGACCGAGCTATAGTCACTTTTCCGCACCTATTCCCGAACTCCGCATGTGCAGATTGATAAACCTATCTCTGGACAATCCAGAGACTCCGCGGGCAATCTGCGCATGCAGAGTTCGGGAGTAGGTGCGGAAAAGTGACTATAGCTCAGCCGAGAAAGTGCAGATCGACTTGGGACTGGTCTCTCCGTATTCAGGAGACTCAGGCGTATACTACAAGTCTATTGGATCATGTCTCCAGCACCCCCACAGCCGTAGCTACCACCCTTAATGTCAATGATCTCATCCACATTCATTCATTTTCTCCCCCTGCTCTCTCTCCCATGAGCTCAATGTAACACGGAAGTGCAATGGTCTATAGCTGTTGAGTCAGTATGTTGCCATAATGTGCTCGTGAAATGTGGCACATGAGGTTGGCCGTTGGCACATGCTGAAACCTCTTTTCAAATGTCCGGCGCCCCTCCCCGCAACCATGTGCGTGTGTATCCAAAACACTGGCCCAGTGGGTGCCGTCCAGTACTCCACAGCAGTAATGCCAGTATTATAGTATTACATATAGTGCTGTATTAATTTGTTTACACAGCAAGGGGCATTGCACATGGCTGCAGTGATTAAATCATTATTAAGTTAGTGCACACCGGTAACGTCATTTGTTTTTACGATTGTCTCTCTGTTAGCTGTGGAGAACATCTGGCTCTTTGCCTAGGATCCAAATGATTGTCTAGATTAGGAATGTGAATGGAAACCAAGTATTCAAAGCGATGTTTTACTTTGGTGGAACATTTAAACTTTTGACACACACAGTGTTCTTATGAGTTCAGGGACGGGTCGCGCGGTTGTTTGGGCTTCAGCAGTAGTGGCCTTTTGGGTTTTGGACTAAGTGACAGACAATCATGATGGTTGACTGTTTTAACATAATACAGTATATTGGAGCATGCATGCGAAACATCAAACTTTTCTACAAAAGTGAAATACGGCTTTGATGGTTCTTGACTAATAGTTATTAATCTAATAGTAGTCTAATAGTAGTAATTAGTAGACTACTAATAAGAGTCTAATAGTAATAGTTTAATTTCACTAATATTTGATTCACTAGAATTAAGACCAATGACAGAATGTATAAGAATGACTATTAGGGCGCGGCCGGGTAGCCCAGCGGACTAAGCGTCTGTCTACCACCACAGAGACAGTGGGATCGAATCCAGCTGTGGTGCTTCCGGGTTGGCCGACCGTCCATACTGGTCGTTGTAAACAGCGACTCCTATACTGTTCGGTTGGGGCGCCTGCACAGCAAGGGAAGGATCTAGGAGAGGTAGTGTGACCTTCCACACGTTACACTCTCCCAGTGAGAGTCCGCACTGACAGGTGAAATGAAGCGGTGGGCTGGGTACACATGTGTCGGAGGAAGCATGTGATAGTCTCCGCCCTCCCAGACCGTTGGTAGGGGGTAGAGTGCGCAACGACCAGGAAGGGGATTGGGAATTGGCATAACGACTAACATTGGGATGGGAGAAAAATCGTAAAAAGAAGGAGGAAAAAAGATAATAATAAAAAATTTAAAAAAATAGGATTAGGATTATTGGTTTCACTCTTCTCTGTTATCGCCACACCTACATACAGTATACAGGTCTGCAATCCTGGACTAAATCCCAACAAATATCTTCTCAGAGGGGGGTCCCCTACAACAAAATCTAATTAAACGAGGGTCCCTGACCTATTACCTATCAATTTGGGGATCCTTGACCTGAGAACGTTTAAGAACCAATGCCTTTTAGCACTTAAGTAATAGCCTACTCATACTGAGTGGCTCAGGAGGTAGAGCAGTCGTCTGGTAATCAGAACCGGTTCGATTCCCGCTCCTCCCGGGCAGCGTGTCGAAGTGTCCTTGAGCAAGACACTTAACCCCTAATTGCTCCCGATGAGCAGGTTGGCACCTTGCATGGTTGTCTCCACCGTCGGTGTGTGAATGTGTGAGTGAATGGGTGAATGTGATGAACAAAATTGTAAAGGGCTTTGGATAAAAGCGCTATATAAATGCACCATTTTACCTACCATTTCCTTTCCCACTGAAAAAGGACACTGTGACTCTCGTTCTCGAGTAACATGTGTCAGCCACGTATACTTTACCAAAGAACATTTTAGGATATTTATTTCCTCACAATACTGACCACAGCTGCATGGTAGCTTTTTATGTGCTTCATTCTAGCTGGATCTGCTGGCTGGTGCAGAATGTGAGCTTAATCTGATTTGTAAAACCGTCTCACCTGTTTCATTCTGTTACTTGTACTTTCGCTTCACCTCTCTGCTGATGGCTGACAGTAGGCTTCCAATACAGTCACGTAGGAGGAGGCCACAGAGTTGACCTGAACAGCTGTTGGCTACTGTGTGTGTGTGTGTGTGTGTGTGTGTGTGTGTGTGTGTGTGTGTGTGTGTGTGTGTGTGTGTGTGTGTGTGTGTGTGTGTGTGTGTTGTGTGTGTGTGTGTGTGTGTGTGTGTGTGTGTGTGTGTGTGTGTGTGTGTGTGTGTGTGTGTGTGTGTGTGTGTGTGTGTGTGTGTGTGTGTGTGTGTGTGTGCGTGTGCGTGCGTGTGCGTGCGTGCGTACATGCATGTGTGTGCATGTGTATGTATTTGTGTGCGCAAGTGTGTGTGTGTGCGAGCATACATTCCTGCGTGCATGTCTCCTTCATGTCGTCCTTGGCAGGTGTGTGTGCCTACATTATCCTGGCGGGCTTTGACGCAGCGACACTGGCTCACAAGTTGAGGTGTATGTGTGTGTGGGGAGAAGACCTCTAACTTTGCGGGTTTGGTGTCATTGTCGCTCGACCCTCTCATGGTGCCCGTCCAGCTGTTCTACAGTCAGTGGAAGGTTATCCAACAAAAGTTTCTCTCACCAGTTCCGATGGAGGATTTTCTTCTTTAAAGGGGAATGCCATACATTTTAAGAATTCACATGCGTTCTTCCTGTGCCCCAGGACAGTTCAGTCTGTATTTGTGAACATGTATCACTCTCTCCTAAAGCAAAGAAATCAGAGACAGAACCCTCCAATCTGTGATGTAACTGGTATGTAAAATCTGGTGCTGCTCCATACAATTTGCAATTTACAATTTAGTCATTTATCCAAAGCGACTGACAGATTGTGGACAAGTCACCAGGAGAGGTACATCTCTGACAGCTAAGGGTCAGTGGCATTGTTCGCCAAATAATATCGAGCTTGAGTGTTACACTCTGAGTGCATAGTAGTATAAACATATTAGCAAGATAGGTAGTAGTATAAGAATAGTAGCATAGTATTAGGGTAGAGGTTAGATACCATGAATAGAATACATGGGGCTCTGATCTTTTGAAGCTATAAAATGTTTGTGTGAACTCATGCACCCAAATGAGGGTTTAATTATGTTTCAGACCTTCTAGCAGTGCTATAATATAAATCAAATGTTGTTGTAGAGCTCACACAAACATTAAATCTTAAAATGGGTGGTATTACCCTTTAATCTGAACTGAACTGAAAAAAAAGTGTCCGAAAGGAATGATTCATTCATTTACATGTGTATGTGTGTGTGTCTATGTGTGTGTGTGTAAATCAGTGTGTCCTTGTTGCGAGGCGTGTACGTCTTCTCCTCAGTCTTCCAGTCATTGGGTTCATATGTCTGCGCTCCGTCTCTCCTGTTCTATTCCACATGCGCCAGCCTCTGCTGGTTTCTCCTTCCACAGACGGATGCGCTTGCCCCCCGCCAATGCTGCTGACACGCCGTCATATTAGCATTCGCCCTCTACCTCCCCCTGTCACGGACATCCACCTCGCTCAGCAGAAAGAGAGAAAGAGGGGAGGAAGGAAGAGAAGAAGAAGAAGTATGGATGGCTGGATGCCTTCGTGTTTGCCTGTATTGACCATGTTCACACGGTGGCCTGCATGTTTCTCTTATGTCATGCTCAGGTTGGGATTCCTTTCCACCACTAAATTGTGCAGAGGCCAATCCCTCATCTTTCTCTGTCCACCTAAAAAAAAGTTAAACCACTTCAACTGTGGAAAGGAATCCCAACCTGAGCACGACATGAGAGCAAAATGGCCACCGTGTGAATATGGTCAATAATGATACTTTAGAAATTAGATTAGAGTTTAGAGAGTGGACATCCACATGTGGACAGACGATTAAACACATGCAGGCACGCTTGATTTAAAAATAATTGTGGGATAATGAGGTTGTGCGTGATAAGAGTCAACTTGAATTTGTGTGTGCCTTAATATTCATGGATATACACACAAACATGCAAACACACATACACGTCGCATTACATCTCAGCATCTCAGTATTCATCTCCATAAAACCCCATAACTACAGTCCTCCAAAGACAAACGTATAATTATGTGCATGGAATTATGTGGCACTGCACACTGCATGTATGTGTGACTGTGTGTTATGTGGCACTGCACACTGCATGTATGTGTGTCTGTTATGTGGCACTGCACACTGCATGTATGTGTGTCTGTGTGTTATGTGGCACTGCACACTGCATGTATGTGTGACTGTTATGTGGCACTGCACACTGCATGTAACCTACTGTATGTGTGTGTGTGTGTGTGTGTGTGTTATGTGGCACTGCACACTGCATGTATGTGTGTCTGTGTGTTATGTGGCACTGCACACTGCATGTATGTGTGACTGTTATGTGGCACTGCACACTGCATGTATGTGTGACTGTCTGTTATGTGGCACTGCACACTGCATGTATGTGTGACTGTGTGTTATGTGGCACTGCACACTGCATGTATGTGTGACTGTTATGTGGCACTGCACACTGCATGTATGTGTGACTGTCTGTTATGTGGCACTGCACACTGCATGTATGTGTGACTGTCTGTTATGTGGCACTGCACACTGCATGTATGTGTGACTGTGTGTTATGTGGCACTGCACACTGCATGTATGTGTGACTGTGTGTTATGTGGCACTGCACACTGCATGTATGTGTGACTGTTATGTGGCACTGCACACTGCATGTACTGTATGTGTGTGTGTGTGTGTGTGTTATGTGGCACTGCACACAGCATGTATGTATGTGTGTGTGTGTGCGTGCGTGTGTGTGTGTTCAGTGTGTTAGGTGGCACTGTCTGCACACAGCATGTATGTATGTGTGAGTGTGTGTGTGTGGTGTGTTCTTAGATGGCACTGCGCACAGCGTGTATGTGTGTGTGTTCAGTGTGTTAGGTGGCACTGCGCACAGCGTGTGTGCGTGCTTATGAGTGTGTGTGTGTTCAGTGTGTGCAGATCGGTGGGTTTGTGCAGCAGTGCATCGGCTTCAGCGCACAGCGAGGCCTAGACTGTTCCCATAGCAACACATCCCTCCTCCATTCCACCACCTGTTGAGCTCAGAAATGAAAGGATTTATGTGATGGAGAGAGAGAGAGAGAGAGAGAGAGAGAGAGAGAGAGAAAGAGGTGGAGAAAGCGGTTGGTTGGTGGGAAATCAATGCAGAGGTATTCAATTAGAGCTGAACGCAAACCTATGCATTCCCACCTTACATCGATATTAATGAGGAGCATTGAGTAAAGATAAAAAATAGCCTCATGTCTTATTCATGAGAAGTAGACCAAGAGAGATTTGTAAGTAAAAGAGAGAGACACGCGCGCACGCACGCAAGCACGCACGCACGCACGCACGCACACACACACACACACACACACACACACACACACACACACACACACACACACACACGTACACTGCATCAACCCCTTGTGATCTCATTATTGTCCAAAACATTAACACACAGCACTGGTCTGTCATCAGTAGGTCATAAGGGTCTTCTATTAAGGTGTTTTTTAGTCCATAAGTCATGTTTAATGATTTTCCTGGTTATTCCTGGAAAATAACAATATTCATAATAATATTGTGACGGGTATGTATTGGTTTTTCAATCAATGCTAGACGCAAAGAGTGTTATGGTTTGAAACCGACCCCAAACGCAAACGGCACAGAGAGAGTTGTTTCAGAGTTAGCCAAAATCAAGGGCGTGTTTATTTACTGAGTAACAAGAATGAATTAGGTGGTGAACAGAACAAACTGGGAAACAGGCATGTGAGGAATGTTTGCTGCTCTGCAGCTTCTCCCAGAAGGTGATGTTGTGGAATTTGTCCGTGACGTCTGAGCCGCTCTGCAGATCCTCCCAGCATATACTCCAGATGGAGGCGGAGAGGGAGAGAGAGAATCCGAGTTAGCTCAGCGCACAATTGAAACTGACAGGTGACTGGTGAGGTGAATTGTCCAAACAAATAATCCAAGTGAACAGATCTTCGGTGTGAAACACACAGTGAGCAGTGTCCAGAGTGAAAACAATTAGGTAATCCAAACGTGTAATTCCAACAGACAAAAAGGTGAGAACAGTATGAACAAAAACAGGATCTCTTCGGTGCTTTACAAACACACAAAAAACGATAGATCCAAAAGACTGTTTGCAAAAACTCACCAAAGCGCAACGCGTAAAGCGGGCAGATCAAACGAGGCGGCCGCTTCGTAACGGGGAAGCAGGTTCTCCAAACGGAATATTTCTCGAGAGTCCTGGGAAGCAACAGAACAGGGAAAGCAGCGACGGGAAGGAACAGGCAAATGCAGGGAATGTTTCAAAACGATCCAACATCAATATTAGGGAGATCAGGGTATTTAAAGCCACGGGGCGCTTAATGACAAGCTGTGACAGCTGCGGGATGAAATTGATCATTGCTCCAGAAGCGTGTGGTTGGGAGAGCACCAATCAAACGGCATCTTACAGGAAAGAAGCGTGAGGCGCGGAATGCAATTAATTTAACAAAATACCTTAAAGGAACAGAGCGAGTGGGTGGGCAGCGGACAAAACCTCACAAAGAGGTCATTTTACAGTTGTCTGTGAGGGGAGAATGAGGGGAAAGGAATTCTTCTATGAAATAGATGAACCAATACATCCTATGACCATTAGCAGAATGAGATCAGCACCTCTAATTAAGACTTGAAATGATTTATTTCAGTTTCTCTAATAATCTTTTTTTCAGTCCCTGTCGCTCCCTATTCCACCGCCATCTTGTTGACTCACACAGCTGTCAAGACACAAAGCTTCAATCCAAAATCATTTATATTTGTGAGAAAATTGCCTGATATTTATGACTTATTTTTTTATAATCATTATTTTATATGCAAAGGTTGCGAGATAACCAATAGGTGAAATGTTACTCCACAATGTGTTTTTTCTATGCTTCTCTAAGAGTATATATATACTGTATATACTGTAGGCATCACATCTTCATCATCATCATCATCATCAATCATCATCATCGGTCCAAAATCCCTCACCAGCCACACCCAGGATTTCTCCCTAAATATTGATGGTTCCATTGTCACCCCCTCCACTCACAAATCAAATCAAATCAAATCAAATTTATTTGTAAGGCCCGACAACACACGTTAATGTCCCCATGGGCCGGACACGTCTTCTTCAAACAAGTCAAGAAGAAACATAACAATAAGTCAAGAACAAAACAAGAACACCATAAGGTCCAACAAATTTTAAATAAATGCAAATAAATGAATGAATGCAAGCACTCCCTGACATACCCCACACGAAGGTAAGGAAAAACTCACTAAAACCTAACAATAGGGAAAAAATGCTCCACAGGCAGTGTGGAGGAGAGAAACCTTAGAAGGGCCATTCAAGGTCCGTAACCTTGGCATCATCCTGGACTCCACCCTTTCTTTCCTCCCCCATGTGAACCACATAACCAAATCGGCCTTCTACCACCTCCGGAACATTGCTTGTCTCCGCCCCTCCCTATCGCTCTCCGCTGCTGAAACACATGCATTCATATCATCAAGACTAGATTACTGTAACAGCATCCTCTACGGCTCACCAAACACTATCCTCAATAAACTCCAATATGTCCAAAACTCTGCTGCCCGCATGCTCACCTCCACCCGTCGCTCTGATCACATCACCCCTGTCCTCCACGACCTCCACTGGCTTCCAATCAAATACAGGATACATTTTAAAATACTACTCATCACATTTAAAGCCCTCAACAACCTTGCCCCTCCCTACCTGTCCGATCTCCTCCACCATCACACGCCCACCCGTCGCCTTAGGTCTGCAGATGCCAACCTCCTAACACCTCCCACGACCAAGCTCCGGACCTGGGGCGACAGGGCCTTTGCTGCTGCTGCCCCCTCCATCTGGAATGCCCTCCCCAGCCATATCCGTGATGCAAACACCCTGACATCTTTAAAATCAGCCCTCAAAACTCACCTTTTCAATCTTGCTTTTGACCTCTAATTCTGTCGGTTTTATTTTATTTTGTCATGTATTATTTTTGTTCTGTTTTTGTTCTGTTTTTTGTTTTGCCATAGTTTTGTCTCTCCTACCCATGTAAAGCGTCTTTGAGCACCTGGAAAAGCGCTATGATAGATGTATTATTATTATTATCTTTCATTTTGGCACTAAACCAAAATGAAAAATGGAACGAAACCCATAAAAGAGCCACACAGCAGCATTCTAGGCCTGTTTCACTTGTGGTGTTTCATTTGTGGTTTGCTTCTGAATGAAACAGTGTTCCGACAGGATTGAAAGGGCAAGGCCACACACACGCCTCAGGGTTTCTGTCAATAATGTCTGAACGTGCACCACTCTCTCCTACAGCAATATATCAGAGAGAGAACCCTCGGGTTGGTGATGTCACATGAATGTGATGTCACATGAAGGTGGCTTTGTGAAGCCACCTTGAGTTGAGTTGTCACATCCATGAGGTCTATATATACTAGTATTGCTAAGAGGTCAGTACCTCAACCTGAAGAGCTCACACGTAATTTTTGAGCCCACAAAGTTAGCGCCCCATTTGTTTGTTTGTAAGCCCCAGATTGGTATTGCAAGCTGACCTCACAAATTCAGTGGTTGTCTCTCTAATCTCTAGGTTTAGGAGAGAGAGTGGTGCATGTTGAATTGGCCTCTGGCTCTGGCAGATCAAGAACGTTATGTGAATTCTAAAGATGGATGGCATCCACCCTCTATTGTGACTCAGGACTTTGATCCTGAACCAGAGATAACGGCAAGATGGTGAGTGACATGAGCCCTCTCTCTCCATGTAGGAGCAGTGGGGACAACGTTTTATACAACTGGAGGGTTGAAATGGGATTATATAAAAATTGATGATGATTTTATATGATCTACTCTGCAGATAGTGCAGGATTGGTAGCAAATTAAATTATATTTTTTATAAGAATGGCATCTTTGGTATGAAAATACAAGAAAATGCCACTTTGCCAAATCTCTGGCATGTATTGGCAAACAGATCTGTGCTGCAAAACATCCAGGGACATGAAGCCACTTTTCCACTTTACGAGGCTGTTTTAGAGTCAATTGAAATACGTTCCATATCAGCCACAGAGATGTTTCATTCTTTATGTCTCGACTGCAGCCTGTAAGGGTTTATTTTGGCCCAATTACCTGATAACCTGATGTAGCCTAGACTTTCCTTTTCCAAACTGACCACGGGAAACAAAGACTGGCCTTCGGGGTCGGCGGCTAGCCAACGCCTGCTAACAGCACTTAGCCTTGAAGCATCTTTACCCCCCCCCCCCCACACACACACACTTGCACATACACCACAGGCAACACTAAACACCTCTCATTACCACCACCATGCCCTCCGCCCCAGGAGCTGGAAGCTACCCCACTTAATACAAACACAGGCTGTGAACATGCAAACTCACGCACGCACGCACGGACGCACGCACGCACGCACACACACACACACACACACACACACACACACACACACACACACACACACACACACACACACACACACACGAACACACGCACACACACAAACACAAACACCCCTCAAAGCATGAGGAGTCTCCTTACATAATACATTGTGATTGACGCTGCTGAGAGGTGTGTGTGTGTGTGTGTGTGCATGTGTGTGTGTGGGGTGTGGGGGGGGGGGGGGGTTGTCAAACAAAGACCTCTTTATCTGTTATGCGGATGAGACCAGTGTTGTCCGATATGGGCCTCAACCTCGTCTGGTCTGAGGGGGGAAATTGGTCAGACAGTTTATTTAGGTCTAAACTCCGACCTGACCTGACCCTATAGTGCTATGGAGTCATGCCAACTGATGCCACCCTGCCAGGCCTGTGGAACTAATGGGGGATAAGCGTTGTGTCACACAGGTTGTGTGTTAGTCCTGCATTCAAACATACTTTTAAATATTGTCGGGCTGATAATCATAGTATTCAATCTCAGACATCTTGGTTGCAAACAGCAGGTGATTGTAATGAAATAGCGGGTGATTATCATTAACCTCTTAACTGGCACCCAGAAAAGTGGTAATTTTTTTACTTGAACTTGAGGACTGCATACTTTTTTTGCAAACCAAAATACTATACTTTATACTTATAGCACATGCATGAGCCTGGTCTCTTTTGAAAGATAACATTCTGACGTTTCTGATACACTAAATTCACTTTTAGTGCTAATGAAATAGAGTAACATAGGTCTGAACTTGTTTTGAACTTGAACTTGTGTACTCGTTATTCTGTAGTTGCAATATCCAAAAGGATATTTTATTGATATGGCTGAAACACCCTGGGTCCATAGCCTGAAGTATTGTATAGTACATGTCCAAACTTCATAAAAATGAGTGATTAGGAGCGATTTTGGTCAAATGTGAGAACAAAAAAAGCTGCAGGTTTCAGCTTTCTCATAGACTCCAATGCATTCGGCGCATTTATTTCTTTTCTTTTTGCCAACAGCAATACAATATGTCAGTACAATCAAGATTGATTGATTGAATGAACATTTTATTAACAGATTGCAGAATGGGTACAATACAGTACGGCTCAATACACACAATTGTTAAGGGGATGCAGACCAGAGAAAGACTTTCGTCTTGTTTACATCAGAGTCCCCCATTTTCAATTCATAATGAATTGTAAGTAAGGGTGCAACTTGCTCCGTGCAATCCATTCTTTGTGGATCTAGCCCTATGTTTCCTACTATGGGCATAGCCCTTGACAAAGCTGCGGTACCCTTTATGTGTTTTTGAACTGTATTCCAGATTTTCAGTGTATGTTTGATCCATATATTAGTTATTCTAACTTTCCCCTGCGATTCTTTACTCATAAATGGGATGGTGGATATTGATATTCCTGGTATGGAGTTTTGTCCATTTTGAGTGTGGATTGTGTTACTATAGATTGAAATAGGAAGAGTAGTCTTGGTAGAATATGCATCCCGATTCCTCACTGACTCTATCCTGCCAAAAAAGGACAGGGGTAGTAAATCCCATCTATCTAGATATTTTGAAATGTCTTTAATCAGTTTGTCATGGTTTGAGGAGAATAGTTGTGTAGTCTTGGGTGTAAGAACAACACCAAGATATCTGAATCCCTGTTTGGATTTTTTAAAAGAGACCAAATCATCTAATTGGGATGGCCATTCCCTGACTATCACCATGGCTTCGGATTTGTTTGTATTAATCTTATATCCTGAAACTTTACTGTATTCACTTAGGCTATGTAGAAGTGCGGGGACAGGGTTTTCCAAAAATAATAATATATCGTCTGCGAATAGTGCTAATTTGTGTTGATCATTTCCTTCATCATGAATTCCTCGTATTAAGGGATTAGACCTTATTAGTTCAGCTAGTGGTTCAATGCTGAGCGTGAACAAGGAGGGTGAAAGGGCGTCGCCCTGGCGCGTACCGCGCCCCAGAGAGAAGAACCCCGAGCAGTGTCCATTTACCCTAACTCTAGATCTGGGGTTTTTATAAAACGTTTTGATCCATTCAGAAAACTTATCATGAAAGCCCATACGCCTGAGTGTCTGATTTAAGAAGGTCCAATCGACCCTATCAAATGCCTTCTCTGCATCTAAGCTGAGAAGCATTGACGGGGCGTCCCCTCTGGCTGCGATTGATTGTAGGTTCAAGGCTCTTCTAACATGATCAGTTCCCTGCCTGTTGTTAATGAAACTGGTTTTGTTTTTGTATTCTATTTGCTATAATGGAGGTCAGTATCTTTAAATCCATGTAGAGAAGGCTGATTGGACGATATGACATACATTGGGTTGGGTCTTTATTGTCCTTGTGGATAACACTTATCACTGCATCCAGCCCTGGTGGTTTCCCTTTGTCCAGAGCATACAGTAGTTATAGAGCCTGCATAACACTGGGGTTAGCTAATTTACAAATATCTTATAGTACTCTCCTGGGAAGCCGTCTACTCCTGGGGACTAGTTATTTTTTATTTCGAGTATACTATTCGGCGCATTTTTTACTTTTTACTTTCTGTTTTCGCTCGTGACTTTTCAACTAGATCCCTGATTCGCTCATCCCCATGTGGGGTATCATTGGAAAGCCACACTCATTGGTTACAACCCTGTCCAATCATTTTCGAGATTGCCAAATGATTGACGGAGCTAGAGCCTCGGGAGTCGCAGGTGGTATTAGAAAAAATAGACCTTTTAGACAGAAACGGCAATCAACAGGCAACAAATAGGGCTTTAATTAGATCTATATTAAAAATATGCACACCCGAGCCGCTAGAGGCGCCAGTGGGCAAATCGTCCTCAAAACGTCCCGTGGCCGGGTCGGTGCCAGTTAAGAGTTCAATTACAACTGTGGCCAATGTGCTGTGCCATATTGTAGCCTATGGAAAAACATGAAAACTACTATGAATAATGATCTTGCTATGGCATGGGGTACATCCTGTCAAGCCATTATTTTATTTTAAAAACAGAAATCAGTGCACTCTCCTTGTGTATTCTCTCTCTCTTTCTATCTCTCTAAGTGAATTCCAGACATGGAATTGGCAGTTAGAACCGAGTCACTGTCGTGCGTTGGGTTTAATCCCAGGAAATGGGATTCCCAGGAATCCAAACTATTTCCCATTTCCCAAGAAATATGATAAACATTTCTCTTATTTTTATTTTTTTTTAATATTTTAATATATTTAGAAAATACTGTATGTGCGGTTTACTTTTGTTAAAACATGTGCAACAGCTGTGTGTGCACACAACACACAAGGCTCATGCTTCGTCAGGACACAACTGGTGGGTATGATGCTGGTGGCCATTGCTCAAACTGGGACAGTGCCATGCCAAAAGAATACCATTATACTGGTTTTATGCCTCGTCATATTTTAGCAGAAGAAAGCCACTGATTTAAATTTCAGGCACGCGACGATAAAGGTTGTTTTTATATCAATATACAGTAGGTGACACCCCCCCCCCCCCACAGAAAGGTCAGACAGAAAATGGCATTAGACCGGCCCTACTGTAATTTAGGTGAATTACAGTAGACCCGGTCTAATGCCATTTTCTGTCTGACCTCCAGAAATTGCATGCACCTTGCAAAATTAGATTTAAAAATATTATGTGGGGTGTAAAATTCACTCTGTCAAAGTCAATCTAATAAAGTTGTGCTGATAAAACCATTTGATTCCTATCAAACTTTGATTAGAAATGTCATTACTGAGTGTTAAGGGGGTGCATGCATTATTCAGCAGAACTGATTGTTGCTGTCGTGCCGACTAACTTGGAGTAAAGCATCCCCTATTGTTTCAGCCTAGGCCATTCAGATAATTTATCATCATTGATGAACCTGACAAAGAAGATTATATCCTTTTTAAACAGTAGCCTACTTTGTCTTAAAAATCATTACCTACATACATGCTGGGTGTCATAGCAGCATGGGGGAGTGGGGTCAGGGCCGTAGCCAGGGTTTAGAAATTAGGGAGGTCCATTTATTTTTTTGGCCCAGACCGGCCCACCATAATCGGTCGGACACCACCCACCAGTACACCATCCTTGCGGTCCCCTTAAATATGCGTACCTACTGTACTATTCCCCCAAACCACTACAAAGCTGGGTAGTAAGTGCCATGGACAAGTGGACCAGTGCAAGTGGACCAGTGTACTCACTCGCTTTTGGCTGAATCTTGTTTTGGGTGGTGATGTAAAAAAAAACTGCATCATAGCAGGCTCAGGATGGGCAAAGTAGTCTATAGCCTGTTCATCCCTGTCTCTCTCCTCCACAACCTGACTTGACTAGACATAAGGAGAGAGAGAGAGATGATTACAATTAACTGGTACATTCAGGTCCAGAATTGTTGGAATTCCCTGACAAAGATGTGCAAAAAGCTGTACAATTTAAACAATACCATACTGGTAATGAGAAAATAGTTGTTTATTCAATGAATGCATGGAGCTGTTCCACCTTATTTTATTTGATACTAACTACTCAGTTCATACAGATTTCAAGTATCCAAATATCAATGATGAATATTGCATAAGGTTTACACAGTTAATAGATCACCTTTTTGTTTTATATTCATGTTCAGAGAGGAGTAATAGTTAGATCTTTGTATGTGTGATTTATATGGCAATTAAATCAATGGTGTGCTTGTTTGTTTGGGGAGTTTGACCTACAGTTAATGTGCCTACCACGTAAAGGTGCATGCTCAATGGACAGCACAAGGTGGAGACTAGAGCTACCACAGATAGTAATAAGTTATAACAGTAAGTAATCCATACCATATATCCTAATAGTTACCTTACCACACTATGACCATACTTGGCTCAAAATAAACTTTGCTGCCTGTTGTGAATGTGTTTTTCCCCTGTAGGCTAATAAGTAGGCATAAGTAGGCATACATTTTTGCAGTTGAGCAAAAATTCGCAGTTTAGTAGGCTATACGCTGTGTTTTTATCTCTTCCATCAAGGACCACCTTGGAAATACGTGTTTTAATTAAGGCCGGGCCGTTAACGCCGTTACCGGGCTAAGTTAACGGCGGACTCTTATCGCGCGATAAAAGAATTACCGCTGTTAATCTATTCTCAAAATTGGGTCTGGGAGCCAATTACATTAGCTGATGTATACCTGGTCGAATTACTCTGTGTGTGTGTGTGTGTGTGTGTGTGTGTGTGTGTGTGTGTGTGTGTGTGTGTGTGTGTGGCTATTCAGCCAATTGCTGAATACATGAGAAGAGAAAGGAGCGGTTTCAAGGGTGTTTAATGGAAATTGAGCAACACAGGAATTGGGGGGAAATAGAACGGGGTTAATGTTCTGTCCTGTGGCTGCCACGGCGGCAGTGAGCGAGCAAGCGGTCCTGGTGCTTGTCGGGGGAGCTGCTGGGTGGCAGCGGGAGAATAGGTGTTCCTCTTCGGGAACGGTGACGTCCAGACAGGGACGCTGGAGCTGCTGGGTGGCAGCGGGAGAATAGGTGCTCCTCTTCGGGAACAGGTGACGTCCAGACAGGGATGCTGGAGCTGCTGGGTGGCAGCGGGAGAATAGGTGTTCCTCTTCGGGAACAGGTGACGTCCAGACAGGGACGTCGGTCCTTTGGGGCACAGGAGAGAAACGGGTTAGAGTAAGCCAATACACAGAGGGTATCTAGCAGTAGAGCTTGTGGCAGAGACGTCGTATCTGGGCAGTGGTAATTAATACCACGACAGCTTCTGGTCAGCGTCGAGGTGCAGATAGTCCCCTCATCAGGGGAGGATAGGGTGCAGCTGGGGAGAGTGGGGTGCTTGCCCGTGTGTGAATTAGGGGGATGGAATACAGCTGGGTGAATGAGGGTGAAGGAAGGGGTGACTGAAGAAAGAGAGGATGATGAGGAGTGCGCAGTGGATAGAGAGGGGGATGAAGAGGAGCGTGTGGAGGACGTGAGGGGAAAAGGAGGGGGAGTGAAGTAGGCCCGTGCTGTGATTATGACAGACAGAGTATGTAGAGGAAGTATCACGCGAGTGAGACTTGACATCTGTTGAATGGAAGCACGATACATTAGCAGAGCCAAGTTATTCGTGCTGCCCCACGCTTTTAACACTTTGAGAGCCAGTCCGTGTTTTCCTTTTTACCCCCTTGAATGCCCAAATCCACTCCAATGTTAACTTAAAGGGGAACTATTTTACTATTTCTTTCACTATTTGGGCACTTTTACACAATTCCTGTGAGTTTATGGAACACCTCTGTAATTATAAATTTTTTTAATTCATTGTTTTGGATTTCTAATCAAGTCCTCAAAAACAGCATTTTTCTACCTCAAGATCTCGAGCCGTTTTGGGCTCCTAAACCACTGTGTGGCCTGGTGGCATCTGCCACATTATCATGCAGGGGAGAGTGCTCTCTCTCTCTCACAAATCATCACATTTTCAGATGACTCAGTTCAGTGAGGGTGAATATTGTGAGAGGAGAATTGGAAGAATGCGCCAATATGAGAATTAGAGACATAGATCATATTAATATAAGTCCACATAGCTAGGAAACAATGCTAAACACTGAAAAAGGCCATTTATAAGATAGTTTCCCTTTAATATCGCCTAATCTATGTTTTAAATTATGGCTATGTGTCTAATCTGCCCGTCGCTTATCAAAGACTCATTTTCCAGTCAACATTGTCAAAGCAGATTGTTTCTTTATCGCTTCATTTCCGTTTGATAGCATTTTGAAAATCACTCGTTTTCACGGAAAAAACAACCCATTCTATGATAATCGCCTTTTACTGGAATATTCTAGAACGTTGTCATTTGTCGGCCTATTTATGAATCGTTTTCAAATAAACGCTAGATAATTGATAGTATAATTATGTGTGCGCACGCACGCTCGTGCCGCACGCTGATAATCGTTGCTCTTATTTCCTGATGGCTTTTACAGTCAAAACAGCTATATCACATATAGGGGAAACGCTTATATATCCGTGAAAACGAGTCTGATTATCCTAAGACTGATAACATAGATTCCTTACCTGAGATCAGATGGTATCCAAATGGATTATTCCAATTCCTGATCACCATTCGAAAAAAATCGATCATTGTATTGATCAACTGTGTGTACAGTAGAACAGCGGTTCTCAACAGGGGTTCCGCGGCACACAGGGGTGCTGCGGAGAGCTGCCAGGGGTGCCGCGAGATGCCTGATGGGAATGTTTCTTTAAGAATATAGAATGACAACTATTTAACTAAACAAATAGTCTATCTAGTGCTTCATGTGTATACAATAATTGCCTAATCTAATAACATGAACTATAAAAGAAATCGATCAAAATGTCTTCACACGTTTCGTAAAGTTATTATAGAAACTTTACCAACTTAACGTCCGCGGCAGGCGTCATTGCTTTTACCAACAGATTTTCCAACGCATTTACATTTACATTTACATTTAGTCATTTAGCTGACGCTTTTATCCAAAGCGACTTACAAGTTCTGTGCGACAAGACAGCAATAAGGGTATAACTCTATCAGCTGAGTAACAATGTTCATCAAAGTGTTGCGTGTTACAGTGTAGGTTAGTTTATTAGGACAAGTGCATGACATTAAGGTTAGTCGGGGTTACATTTTTTTTTTTTTTTTTTTATCATTTCAGATAATGGTTGAAGAAGTGAGTCTTTAGTCGACGGCGAAAGATTGGACGGGATTCGGCTGTCCTAACTGGGATGGGTAGTTCATTCCACCATTGTGGGGCAAGGACTGAGAATAGGCGGCTTCTCTTTGATGACCCTCCGGGAGCTTGGATAGGAGTAGATCTGAGGCGGCCAGAAGATGCAGAGCGTAGGGGTCTTGAGGGTGTGTAGTTAGAGACCATTGACCGGAGGTAGGCGGGAGCGGTTCCCTTTGCCGCACGGTATGCTAGGTCGAGGGCCTTGAAGCGGATACGTGCAGCAATGGGGAGCCAGTGCAGGTCCCTAAGAAGTGGGGTGACATGGGCCGACTTCGGTAGGTTTGAGATCAGGCGGGCCGCTGCGTTTTGAATGAGTTGAAGAGGCTTGGTGGCAGTGGCCGGGAGGCCAGCTAGCAGTGCGTTGCAGTAGTCGAGGCGGGAGATGACTGTTGATTGGACGAGGAGTTGGGTGGCTTCTTTTGTCAGGAAGGGGCGTATCCTTCTGACGTTGCTCAGGAGGAATCTGCAGGTTCTGGTTGTCGCTGCGATGTGAGCAGAGAAGTTCAGCTGGTCGTCGAGGACAACACCAAGGTTCTTGGCGGTCGGCGACGCGGTCACAGCTGCATTCTCGACTGTGATGGAGAGGTCGGTCAGGGGGGAGGATTTGGCCGGCAAGTGGAGCAATTCTGTTTTGCTTAGGTTCAGTTTGAGGTGGTTGGTCGTCATCCAGGCGGAGATGTCGGACAGACAGGCCGAGATCCGCTCAGAGACGTGGATATCTGAGGGAGGGAAGGAGAGGAAGAGTTGAGTATCATCGGCATAACAATGATATGAGAAGCCATGAGACGTGATAATGTTACCCAGTGATTTAGTGTAGAGGGAGAAGAGAAGGGGTCCTAGGACCGAGCCCTGGGGGACACCCGTCCGGAGGGGGCGGGTGGCCGACAGAGTCCCTCTCCATGACACTTGGTAGGAGCGGTCATTGAGGTATGATGTCAGCCATGTCAGCGCAGATCCAGCCACTCCCATTCCTGCGAGGGCCGCGAGGAGGATCTGATGGTTGACTGTGTCGAAGGCTGCAGATAGATCTAGGAGAATCAGGACAGAGGAGAGGCCTTTCGCTTTTGCTAAGTGAAGTGCCTCTGTGACCGCAATGAGGGCCGTTTCTGTGGAGTGGCCAGTCCGGAAGCCAGACTGATTGGGGTCTAGGAGGTCATTCTGTAAGAGATAAGCAGTAAGTTGGTTGGATACAGCACGTTCAAGTGTTTTAGAAAGGAAGGAGAGAAGAGAGACAGGACGATAGTTGGCTATGACGGTGGGGTTCAGGGTTGGTTTTTTTATGAGGGGCGTGACTCTGGCTTGTTTTAGGGAGGTGGGGACCACCCCCGAGTTGAGTGAGGAGTTGATGGTTGCAGTTAGGAATGGGAGGATGTCCGGTGCTATGGTCTGGAGGAGTGGGGAGGGTAGCTGGTCCAGCTGGCATGTAGTCGGACGGTTCGACGTTACCAGTGTCAGGGTCAGAGCAGTAGCATTCGTGTGACGTCACATCACGGATCCTATCTCCGTTACAGAGCCGGCTCGCGGCTCTGGTCCGTTATCAAGGAAATGCAAAGCGATAATAATCACTAAATGCATTCAGTGCTGGATCTAATCAAATGGATTTATCGAGACACGTTATGGAAAGTTCAAGACCGGATCACACAGCTTCTGAAAAGTGCTTTACACGCGACGGTGATGGGCTACTCGCCAAGTGCAGACCAAGTGAGTGCTGCTGTGTTATGATTATTATGACAAGTAATTCACGATGCAGCACTTTTTTTTTTAAACTTTGGCCATTTCCCTGGCTCTTTTATACGTTTATCGCATTTATACTTGGTCAAGTTCGACCGACAGAAGCAGGCTGAAAGGGTTCAGATGGGGGGGAAGACACTCTGGGAAAGGCACGGCTGCAGTCCGGGATTCGAACTCGCTCAGCCCCAGATCCGTGACGAGCACGGTTGTCCACGGCGCTGAAATAGCACTCGCGGTACGTGGTGAGCTACTGGAGCTCCCCTACGATGCAGCACTTAAGGTGTTGATACCATTCAGCACCACATATTTGTGTGAAGCTGGATTTTCATCCATGACAGCTCTGAAAACCAAATATAGGGCCAAGTTGAGCCTTGAGGATGACATGCGTGTTGCCTTGTCATCGATCTCCCCACGTATTGACCGTATCATTAGCCAGAAGCAGCAGCAGACCTAGCCCCTTTCGTGACTGTGATGCACCGAGTGAATCCACAGTCACTTGCTCCTAAATAGGAAACCAACCTAGATTCACCCTGAAGGACTGGTTCTAACCGAACCGTTCGTTATACAAGAATCACAGAGACATTTCAAAGGTACTCACAGTTGCACGAGGGTTTCGGACAGAGATACGGGATGGTTTGAAAGCTCGGCGTTGCTAATAAACATTGTAAATAATTGTTATAAACTGGTCAGCACTGCATTATTTCCGGCGTTGGGTGCATGATGCGCATGCGCTGTGATCACAACCAGGCAGCCAACGCCGGAAATAATGCCGTTTTGAGCAGTTGATAAAAATTATTTAAAATGTTTATTAGCAACGCCGAACTTTCAAACCACCCCGTATCTCTGTCCGAACCCCTCGTGCAACTGTGAGCACCATTGCCATGTCTCTGTGATACATGTATAACGAGCGGTTCGGCCAGAACTAGTCCTTCATGATCAACATACGTTGGTTTCCTATTGAGGAGCAAGTGACTGTGGATTCACTCGGTGCATCACAGTCACGGAAGGGGCTACAGCAGACCTCACACTGAGCTAGAAATGTCCACAAGTGCTTATTTTCTGTATTTATTTATAATTTGAGACATTTTGAGAAATGGTCACACTAGTTATTTTTTTTTGGAAAACAGTGCAGCTGCAACAGAGCACTTTATTGATATTTTTCTGTATTTAAAAAAATAAATACATGATTTTCTGTTTGAGAAATGGTCACACTATGTTGTTTTTATGGAAAACAGTGCAGCTGCAACAGAGCACTTTATTGATATTTTTCTGTATTTAAAAAAATAAATACATGATTTTCTGTTTGAGAAATGGTCACACTATGTTATTTTTATGGAAAACAGTGCAGCTGCAACAGATAGCACATTAGTAATCCTTTTCTGTAATTAAAAAAAAATTGAGTTTGAGAAATGGTCACACTATTGCTATATTTATTTATACATTTAGACCTGAAACGCCTGCTAATAATGCATTATATAGCCTGCATATACACACAAATGTGTTTCCCGGTTTCAATGGGTTAAATAAACGTTATTTTGAAAGCAAGCACTTTTGTCATCATCACCGGAAAAGTCTTTACCGTATGTAGGGGTGCCCTGGAATATTTATTTGGACACAGGGGTGCCTTGGCAGCAGAAAGGTTGAGAACCCCTGCAGTAGAACACATAATCCCCGCTGCTCTTCAGGCTCCGGAGTGATGCCGGTCGATGCCGGCTGCGTGAGTGAGACGTAAAATGTGGAGTCAGAAATCCTTTCTCCCATTCACTTTCATTGAGTCCAATCCAAAAGGGCGATTTACCATCTGGGAGACGATAGGGGGTGCTTTTTTCACATCTGAGAGCCTGGGGTGACTGGATCTCCAATGGTAGGCTCACTTGATGCAATATGATTTCAGATCGCTAATAATAAAAAAAAACGAGAAAAAACGAATATTCTCGTGATGGGCATTCAACCAGCGGGGGGTAAACCCGAGAAAAGCCGTGAGTGGCATTCAAAGTGTTAAAGGGGAACTATTTTACTATTTATTTCACTATTTGGGCACTTTTACACAATTCCTGTGAGTCTATGGAACACCTCTGTAATATATATATTTTTTTTATTCATTGTTTTGTATTTCTAATCAAGTCCTCAAAAACAGCATTTTTCTACCTCAAGATTTCGAGCTGTTTTGAGCCTGGGCTCCTAAACCACTGCGCCGGGCCTGCTGAGCGTTGTGTTCGCCTGAACATTAACATGCAGCAGTGACTATATGACATCACATATAGGCACATTTTCAAACGACTCAGTTCAGTGAGGGTGAATATTGTGAGAGGAGAATTGGAAGAATGCACCAATATGAGAATTTTGAGACATAGATCATATTAATATAAGTTCACATAGCTAGGAAACAATGCTAAACACTCAAAAAGGCCATTTATAAGATAGTTCCCCTTTAAGGTATGAGCAGGCTAAACACCTTTTTTGTTGGTAAATCTATTCCATCATTTCTGACCTACAACTCTTATATGTTGTGTAGACATTGATGTGGTGGGTGCTAACGTTACATTTGAAAAATGTGTTTGTTCCTAATGTGTGTTCATAATTCTGTCACTGTTTGATGTCACAAAGAAGGGTGTATCCGAAAGCTGTCTACAACATTTGTAACAGGTGATAAAAGTAAACAAATAATTAACTGTATTAGACATTTGTTAATGATGAATATGCTTCACTTCAGATTAGGGCACACAATAGCATCTGCAAATGATTTATAGATGTTTTATGAATGTCTTAACAAATCATTTGTTAAATATGAAAAGACAAGTCTGGTAATTGCTTCGTGTGTATTCATAAAAGTCCACAAATAAACAAACTATTAGACATTTGTTAATGATGAATAGGCTTCACTTTAGATTAGGGCACACTAGCATCTGCAAATGATTTATAGATGTTTTATGAATGTCTTAACAAATCATTTATTGAACATGAACAAATAAATGGAGGTACAGTATAGTAGTTTTTTCATATCCATTTTTCAAAGCATCTACAAATGTGTTACTAGTACTACACATTAAATAACATTATTTAATGATGAACAAATCAAGTACAAACAATGTTGATAATGAGTTATAAATAATGTAGAACTAATTTGTAAATGTTACACAAATATAGTTATAAATTATTTAATAATAATTTACGAATGTATATAAATGATTTGTTCATGATTAGTTCATTATCTACAAATACCTTATTCTTATAACTAGGGATGAACCGAATGGGAAATTCTTGGCCGAAACCGAATACCGAAAATAGGAAACAGTTGGCCGAAAACCGAATGCCGAAATGCCAAAAATGATTAATATAAATATATATAATGTATTTTTTTAATAAAAATTTTCAGCTACCTGATTATGGCAAAAGACATGAGTATGGCAAAACTTGGACTTCCGGTTACGCTACAACATGTAGCACACGCATTTTGCAATTGCTCCGCTCCCACTAACGCTAATTTCGTTTAAAAACATTATTTGGACAGTAAAGAAAGAGAATAGACCACATCGTATGTATTGTTAAGACCCTCTACTAACCATATCAAAAGACAATATGGTTAAAGGTGGAAAGAAGGCAGAGAAAATAACTACGGCAACTTCAACGGCGCAGGACGTAAAAAAACGAGATAGACGCGTCCTAACCGTCGCTGGTTCTGAGCCGACGGCGACAAGCTCCGAGGAGGAGAAGGAAGAGGACAACGTACCGGGATCATCGATTACGGTCCCCGAAAGAGAGTCAATAGAGACCAACATAAAAGAAGGTACAGATTCAAGCTCCGTGAGAGGGAGAGCAGCCAGATTTATGGATTCCAACGTCACTGCATCTATCTACCATATGCCGTCAACTGAAGTAAGCAGAAATCCACCCGATTTCAACACATTGTCTAACCTGATGGTAGAACAGTCTAACCTGATGAAAGAACAGTTAGAACAGTCTAACCAGATGAAAGAACAGATGGTAGAACAGTCTAACCTGATGAAAGAACAGATGGTAGAACAGTCTAACCTGATGAAAGAACAGATGGTAGAACAGTCTAACCTGCAGATTACACACATCAAGGCGCTCGAGGCAAACGTCGAGGCTAAATTCGATCGCATCGAGGCTAAATTCGATCACATCGATGAGAAATTAGAAGAAGTCAAGAAAGCGTTCGATGCACAGTCAGAGCGAATCACGACAGTGGAGATTTCGGTGACAGAAAACACAAAAGCAGTCAAGGCGAACGAAGGTATCATGACAGAGATGGGAGAAGAGATGGAAAAAGTTAAAGATGAATACCGGAGGGAAATAAAATTGCTTAAAAACGAAGTGATGGAGAGGCAACTAGAAACCCATCGTTACCACAGGCGGAATAACATCCGCATTGTGGGGCTTGATGAATCAGTGAACTGCGATGACATCAACTTTCCAAACGAGTTATCAACGATTTTGAATAACTCCGATCCAAACAAAGTGCCAGAAGTGGAACAAGTTTACAGAATTGGTTCCCAGGGGCAAAATATCAACGGGCCGAGAGTCATCATTGTCACTCTGCGGAAAACTACAACAAGGGATGAAATCATCAAATATGCTCGCAACCAACGTGGGAAGCTGAAGTATGGTGATAAACCAATATTTATCTACGAAGATTTGAGCAGAGAGGCCATCATCCGACGTCAACCATACAAAGTTGTGATGCAAAAGCTGTACACAGCCGGCCACAAGCCAAGGCTAGCATATCCGGCGCTGTTATCATTCTTGGACAATAACGGCCGCAGGTCAGGTCCATTTACACCCTTTGATGCTGAGGATTTCCTGATTCAAAATGCAGCAAATAACCCAAAGCATGACGGAAATGCCGGAATCAGTTAAGCCTCTCTCTAAATATATACCAGTGTTGGAATGACTTTATTGTGTTCATCAATGAGGTCATTCCACCAGTGTTGGAATAACATTGCTGTGTTCATCAAAGTAGCAAACGATATGCAAGTCGTATATAACAATGTGTACTGTGTATAATACGATTCATAATACATTATAATTTCAGTCTCTGGTCTCTGAGGGGACAAATAAATATCAATGCAAAAAGATCTATCTGGAATATTCTGGGTTTATCGCTCAAATGCCCTGGGTCTCTTAGATCATTCTGGAATGTAAAATAGTCTAGGCACTAGTATATTCTACAACCTTCTAGAATATAAGGCACCATGACAACGAAGCATACAACTCTAACAATAACATTCGGTGTGCATACACATAGCATATATAAATTAAATGAAGTGCAATCAGCCCTTAATAATACTTTAAAATTATCCACACATAAACGTATGGGCACAGCAAGGTTATTCTAACAATTTAAGTAATCACTCCATTAAAGGCACATTGAAGCGCTAAAAGGCGCTGCTTTTCTATCTTATCTAATCAGTTAAATCGGTTCTAGTGGCTTCTCCACGTTGATAATTATTTATCTCTTATTCCTTATCTATATCTTTCCATTGATTTTTATTTTATTAAATTTTTTCTTCTCATCACCCTATATTTTTTAAATATAATTTAACTTACATTGTTCTTTTCCAATGTTCTTCACATTAAGGTGTCAATATTACTATATATTTTTTAAATATATTGTAACTTACATTATTCTTTTCCAATGTTCTTCACATTAAGTGTCAATACTGATCTACAATCTTTTCCTTTTTTTTTTTTTTTCCCTCACACGTTGGTGGAGGGTTCAAAGGAATATGTCGATAAAGGTTTATTCTCTTTTTATTTTATTTTTTATTTTTATCTTTAGGTTATTTATCACAATACTTCATTACAGTAAGGGAAGGTGCAAGACCAAAAGCGACATTCTATTGCAATAGAATGGAAATGTTAGATCCTATGGCAATGAGCATAGGAAAATTAGGATTACAATGCTCAGGTTGGGCAATCCGGTGGACCATGGGAGAAAGTCAATCGCGGAGGATGTGTTCTTGGAACACAGGCATGTTCGACTTTCTGGGAGAGGGGAAAATAGGGGATTTTTATTTGTATATATATATGTTTTTAAGCTCAGCTCTCAACGGGACCTCATTAATTGGATGTGCATCTATTATAGCTTCATACTCCAGGAACATTACCAAAAACTACACGAAAACATGCATAGACTATGGCTAGTTTGAATATAATGGTATGGAACACCGGTGGGATAAACAAACAACACAAGCGCAAAAGCGTGCTTACACTGATGAAAAAAGAACATGTGGACGTGGCACTATTAAGCGAAACGCACATTTTAGAGGGAGACATAAATACGTTAGCGGATAACATATACCATAATATTGGTCACTCTTCTTTTGCTACGAGAACTAGAGGGGTAGCCATAGTCGTCAGACGCAAATTAAATATCGAATTGAAAGGGGTATGGTCGGATGCTGAGGGGCGCATAACTATAGCTAGGATTATACACAATAACAGGAAAATTGCATTGGCAGCGGTATATGCCCCGAATTTGTACGAAGTGGGTTTCTTCACTTCACTAACAGGAGAAATGTTAAACCATCCCGAGTACTCATACATAATAGGTGCGGATTTTAATGCCATTTGGAACCCAAGGATGGACAAAACTTACCTTTCCTTCTCCAGCGAACAAAAGAATTCATCTAAAGCATTAAAAGATTGGTCGAAATCAACAGGAGTAACTGATTTATGGCGTTCACTTAACCCCATGACCCGCAAGTACTCCTGTCGTTCGGCGAGACACAACACACTATCCAGAATTGATTACGTCTTTGCATCCCCGAGAATATTTGATAAATACGAAGTGGAAATGACACCCAATGCGCTATCAGATCACTGCTACTTAATCCTGAAAGCAACATTTGGTACATTATCTACCCGGGCCCCAAGATGGCGTTTTAATTCGATGCTGCTTAACAACAAGGAATTCATTACACAAATTAAAGAAGCTCTCACAGTATTCCTACAAGTTAATGCTAACTCGGTGCAAGATCCCAGAATATTATGGATGTCGGTAAAGAGTATGATCAAGGATTTCTCGGATAGATTTACCTCCATATTGCGCAAAAATCAAAACACAAAACTGTCTGAAATGGAAACGCTTTACTCAACGCTTTTTAATTCTTTAAAATACAACAACTCTACTAGACTAGATAACCAAGTTAACATTCTAAAGACCGAGATCAAAGCAATGTACAGACAAAAATCGGAATTGCAAATACGCAGCACTAGACAACAGCAGTACTTCCAAGGTTCTAAACCTAGTCACCTATTAGCCATGCGACTAAGAATTAATGCAAAATTTGCAGATATAACTGCCATTAGGAAACAACAAGCTCTAGTAACAGAACCCAAAATAATAAACGATACATTCAAAGAATTCTACTCCGATTTATATAACTCAGAAACGACCTTTGATCAAGACAAATTAGACACATATCTTAATCAAATTACTCTCCCTAAACTTACAGATGAAGACGCTAAACAGTTAGAAGTACCGATCACATTAGAAGAACTCAAGAAGGCCATATCCGGAATGAAAAACGGCAAAGCTCCGGGAATTGACGGTATCCCATCAGAAATGTACATTTCTTGCTGGGACATATTTGGACCCTTATTACTAAATATGATCTTATACTCAGTCAAAGAGGGAAGCTTCATCGAACACCAAAATACCGCACTCATTTCAGTTCTTCACAAAAAAGACAAAGACCCCACTGAATGCGGTAGTTACCGTCCTTTAAGCCTCCTCGGAACCGATGTCAAACTGTACTCTAAGATATTAGCCATCAGATTGCAAAAGCATATGACGTCTTTAGTTCATACGGACCAAACAGGCTTCATAAAAGGTCGCCTGATCAATGATAACATAAGGCGAATACTGCACGTACTAGATACAGACAAAGAGGACATCACACCTAAGGCGATACTATCCCTGGATGCTATGAAAGCATTTGACAGGTTGGAATGGTCGTTTCTATGGGCAGTATTGGAAAGGATGGGGTTAGGAAAAGGTTTCATTGATATGATTAAAGTACTATACAAGGACCCATCGGCCATGATTACAACAGGCACAATCATCTCCAAAATCTTTCCGGTATCACGCTCTGCCAGACAGGGTTGCCCTCTTAGTCCCGGACTATTCAATTTATCATTAGAGCCTTTAGCACAATATATAAGACAATCCCAATCCATAGAACCAATCGTAATCAAGGGCACACAACAAAAAATTTGTTTATATGCGGACGACGTAATATTGTTCATGCAAAACCCCAACACCACATTGCCTCATCTGCTCAAGTTGATTGAGAACTTTGGTGATTTATCGGGATTTAAGATAAATTGGCCGAAGTCGGCTTTCCTTCCACTTAACACCCCTGCAAAAAAAGATATAACCCTCCCAGGTGCGATACCGATGGTAAAACATTTCAGATGCTTGGGAGTGGAAATATTCCCCACCATAAGACAAACGGTGAAGCACAATTACACAAAAATACAGAACAAAATCAAGGACGACCTGGACAGGTGGGCAAAACTTAAAAACTCAGTACAGGCAAGGGTATCAATAGTTAAGATGGATGTATTACCAAGAATCAATTTCTTCAGCTCAATGCTTCCGTTACCTCCTCCAGAGGGCTACTGGAAAAGATTACAAACCTCCACATACAAATTTATTTGGAATAACAAACCACCTCGCATAAAAAGATCCACCGCACAGAGAAGTAAAGCAGACGGTGGCATGGCAGTCCCAGATTTTTTACAATATTTTAATGCCTTCACATTAAGACCATTGAAGAAGATATGGTTTGACCCCGAGGCTTTGGTATCTTGGAGAAAATTAGAAGAAAACATAGTAGCCCCACAGAGATTGAAAGACATAGCATACACTAAACTTTCAATCAAGCATTGTGAGCGAGAATTTGGCCCAATAATAACTCATGCAATCAGGACATGGCGGGAAACTCAAAGGAAATCTCCTAACAATCAAGTATGGCATAATCACACTCCCATATTCAATAACAATGCTCTCTTAATGGGAAAACGACCTATAAGATTCCCTGTATGGGAAGAAAGAGGCATACACTCATTAGGGGATATTTTTAATAACAAGGGCCTCTGTAGTTATGTCGAAATATGCATAAAGTTTAACCTCACCGAGTCCACATGGCTTTTTTACATACAGTTACGACTTTGTATGAGATCTCACGGTGTTCCATTACACATACCAATTGAACACCACAGATACCACACATTTTTCTATGACAGAGATACATTGGGAGGTTTTGTATCAGGTTTTTATTCACAATTACTAACGTCCTCGTACGAAACCCTTCAACTAGACAATGTCTGGAGGAGGGATATACCAGACCTGGAAAATGACTTTGATTGGCAAGGAGCCTGGGCAAATGTCCGACTTACATCAAGGAACCCGGATCATCAACAAATCAATCTGAACTATATTCACAGGACATACTTGACTCCTATAAGGCTGTGCAAAATGGGGCTTATACAAGACTCCAAATGCTCCCAATGTACAAATGGGGACGAAGGAACATTTATGCACATGTATTGGGACTGCCCACCAGTTAAGGCATTCTGGGAAGATGTGTCCCAACAATTATCAATACTCGTATTTTGGAATATACCTGTACACCCCGCGGTATTGCTATTGAATGATGTTTTTGAGTTTGCAGTGAACCCACAACTAAAAAGATTGGTTTTATCGGGTATCACAGTAGCTAAAAAACTGATTGCATCACGTTGGTTTCAACCGGAAAAAATGTGCCGGAAAGTGTGGTTTCTTACATATCTTGATGTGATATATCAAGAAATATCAACAGCAAGAATTCTAGGGCTCAATGAATCCAAAATGTTAATGTGGTTAGAAGTGGTGGAGAGAATAAAAGCTAGCCTATAATGGTGATGTCTGGTTAGGAGTGAGGGATAATGGAGGTACTATCCAAGAGGGGGTCCGGGAGGGGGGGATTTGAGCTGGAGCATATGTGTGTAGGGTTTTAGAAAATAGGTATTCGGGGTATATTATATACTAACATTTATATAATTGTAACTTCGCTGGATATACACGGTATACGGTTAAAATGTTATTATTGACTATTTTTGTTTTATCCTGTTTCTGTACTTGCATATATTTTAACCACCTTTACTGAAAGTTTCATTATACATTGTGTGTTGAGTACTGACTTTTAATAAGTTTTGTTTTGCAATAATAAAAAAAATTTAAAAAAAAAAAAGAGTATGGCAAAACTTAACTTAAATAATATTAATAATCACTATTATGGGTCCATAAAACATTTATTCAGCACTTTTGAATGCATACATTAATTCCAGACTGACTGCTGAAAGATTGTACAATTTAAACATTTTCTCTTTGCATACAACAAAATGTGCATTAAAGTCAAATGCATTTTCATTTCTCTGTAGGATAACTACAACAAAGTGCATTCAGAACAAAGCCAAGGTGCTTTAAAACTGCATAAAGATCTGCATAAAGACACACACACACACAAGTGGGAGAATAGCTTATAGCAGACTTGATGATGTTACTGTAGTGGTTACTGAGTCATAATTCATGGCGTTCTAGCCTACATGGAAGGACTGTTGTATTTACTACATCTCCCGTGACTCTTAGCGGGGGATGACGTAGCTTAAGAGAGACTAGCTTAACGTTAACGTTAGTTAAAAAGGTTTTTAACCGCGACGGGCATATAGTAATGGCGAGGATATAAAGCATGTTAAAGACGCATTTATTGGATGCGTTGCTCCCGGAGTTTACATAGAAACAGCGCGACTCCCAAGAGGAGTTATCACAGGCTGTAGAACGCAGGAAGAGCTGCCAAGCTGCTCACGTTACACGTTGCGCATGTTACTGTATGACTGTAGCCGCGTTTTGATTACATCATCACAACAACACGTTAGGTTACGAGCGTAACCCTGTTATTTGACATTCGGAGATATTTTTTCTGTGCTTTTGTGCTTTTTCGGCCCTTTCAGCCGAATGTGCCTTTTTTAACCATTTTCTGCCGATAATTTTCTGTGTCCAAATATTCGATGCATCCCTACTTATAACTGAGTGTTATTATAAAGTGTTACCAACACTTTTCTGACTACACTATACATTTGGCCATTTACAAAGCTCTGTAAAATCTTTCCCATTACTGAAAAAGGTTTGGGAAACATTTCTCCCCCAAGTTGGCTGATAGAGCACTACAATAAGAGACTGTGTACCACCTCTGATGTGAGAGAAGCTCATATCTACTATCTCACTTTCCCCGCCCGGCTCTACTGGACCGTGTCCATGCCGTCATGCTGGCTGAACCAGGAGCCCTGTCAAAAGGCTCGTTGTTAATCCAATTAAGCTAACGAGGCACGCAGGTGAAAAGGAGACCTTTTTTATTTGATTGAAACCCACTTCAGAAACGCACAGTGAAGCTCTCTGGCGGGCTGACACCCTGCTGCTTGCTATAGAGAAGCACTAGAGCACCCCTAGATGACACCAGAGTGTGTGCACTGCATGCACATGAGTGTGTATGTGTATGTGCTCTGTCAAACTCTTTATGTTTATTTATTTCAGCTCATCTTGATATCATCAAAGATACTCTAATAACAAAAGATAACGCATTAAAAGCTGCACCAATTGGGATGAAAGTGGAACTGTTCCTGTCTCCTGAGTGGGCGGGACTTTTACACAGGGCGCGCCGCGCTATTGTTAACACGGTGGGATCGCAGGACGAGTCTCAGATTAACCAATTTTTTTGCTGAATCTACACTCAGAAAAACATCAATAGTGTCAGAATGTTCAGAACGCCTCCAACTTGTAAGATACAAGGTTCCAATAATGACCTTGATTTCTATGGTAAAGGAAAATAATCGCCACATTCCGCCAAAACCTCTACATCTCTGCTTGTGAATGGAGCCTGTGCTCTAGTCCCCTGAGGTAGGGGACATCTGATGCATTACAGGAAGTGAGAATGACCTGGTCAGTCTCCCTTTGAAATGTCTATGTTATTGTTTAATGATAGTAGGCGAGTCTTGATGACAAAGCCAGCATATCCCTTTGGCTGTGATCCTTTAGTTCTGCACAAATAGTGTGGGACAATGGCTTGTGTGTTTTCCTCTTTCTATCTATGCTTATCCCTATCTACATTTATCTATCTCTTTCTATTCATCTCTCCCATGCCCCCCCTCTCCACTTATTTATACCCCGCCAGTTGTTTTCCAGACATTAAGTTCTAAACAGTGCAGACTGTCAACAAGCTGGTTGAATCTGAACAGTAAGTGAGCGTGTGACATAAAGTTCCTCATTAGAGCCTGAGCTGTCTGCTTGAGTGGTGGGGCCCAGGGGATTCGTTCAGAGACAGCGTCATTGAGAATGGTTCTTTACTTTTATTTATTTCAATCTACTGTTAATTTGCTGGTGAGCATAAAGTGTTTGTAAACCGGCTGTGTGCGTATTAAAGCTTATTTGTGTGTGTGTGTGTGTGTGTGTGTGTGTGTGTGTGTGTGTGTGTGTGTGTGTGTGTGTGTGTGTGTGTGTGTGTGTGTGTGTGTGTGTGTGTGTGTGTGTGTGTGTGTGTGTGTGTGTGTGTGTGTGTGTGTGTGTGTGTGTGTGTGAGCGTGGGTCTTTTGGCAGCATGTCGTTGGCTGTTCAGATGATGTGTTTAACAGCAATGGATTGTGGGACTGTTGGATGGATTAGCCTCTAAATGTTTTCAGACCCAGCAGCTAGCTAAAAACAAGCTTTCACTGTAGATCTGGCAGAGGCATCACTGCTGACATGACTACAGCTAAATCATCACAACATAATGCTATTGTCATTAGCACAATGCACATATATACGTATTAGCTTAGTTGATTCAGTTTAATATTTAAAATGAAGAACAGTCCATGTTAAAAGGATACTCCAACCATTGAAAGAGGCTTCTGTTTTCAGTCCATCCAAAAAAAAGCACCTGTGCGCCAGTGTTTTGAGATATCAAAAGATGAGATTATTAGCATTTGTTAGCAACACTAGTGGAAGCCTCAAAAGCCAGAGAAAAGTTGCGAGTTGACGTAAGATTTTTCTGGTCTCCGGTTTCAATCAGGAGTGCAGCTTTCTGTCATAATGTTAATACCAGTCAGAACAAGGAGAGATGGTGCTTGTTAGTGTGTGCCAACCGGCTGTGTTGTTGTCATCGCTCACCACACTGCGCTGTTGTTTGTTACATGGTAACAGCAAATAACCAGCAGCTCGTCATCACTAATTAGCAACCCTGAGTCACCATCAAAAACTGATTGGACGGGCAATGCCAGGTCCTCATTCCTAGCCATCGCATGGCAATGGAGGCCTGGTGAATATTGTGTTGTGAACAATTCACACATTCTTTCTGGCTTGCGAGGCTAAAAAGGGGATCCAGACCATGTATTTTCTAGTCCTATCAGTATATTGTTTACCATCGTATGTTAGGAAACCATTGCTGTTTTGAAGTTGCTACCCATTACTTCTTAGAGACATGGGTTGGGTCCCCATTGACTTGTACTACGCTAACAAATGCTTCTGCAATTTAACAAATCATTTCTGCAATTTTGCTATAGTCTTTAATGATGAACCTCTTTTATTGTCGCACACAACATCATTTTTTTCTTTGCTGTGTGTGTTAATCTTGGCCGTTCATCCCAAACTGAGACACCACGTCATTGGTCTCATTAAAACTTTGGTTTAGATTGTACGTAATTGTAGATGACGATGGAGTGTTTGTTAGCAATGAGGTTCTATACTACTACGAAGGCTTCTGTTAAGACCGTGTTAATCCCAATCGCTCACACAGGATGAAATTCTTAGTGTCAGTGGGGACGGTTTATTTTGGTTGACACTTGTCTCAGGCTGAAGGAAGGATGGAGTTATTCAGCTGTCACTCAAGTCGAACGGCCTTTGCTACATCATCATGCAGTCCAGTCCGTCTCTCCTCAAGATGACCGACCTCCCCCCTACAGGACACCCCCCCCACCCCACCTCCTCCCTGGGTCTCCTAAATCCACCAGACCCCCTAATCCCAGCTCCTTGCCATTCAAGTGCATTAGTAAATGATTCCTGTTAATCCAAGGTGAAGGGGCAGGAAATATCTTTCCAGAGGACTCAAGGAGTCACACTTGGCTGGAGTAATTGACCAGAGAATGAGTAGAAGGACGGTCCCATCTCACTTTAATTTGTTTTGCGTGTGTTAACCTGTGGCATCTATGCCAGACTGTTTGAGCTCTCTCCTGGCCAGACTGTTTGAGCTCTCTCCTGGCCGTGTCTATTCGAAAGGCAACCGGTTCATGCTTCTGCGTTCGCGTTTTGCGCTCTGATTGGCCACTGACCTACGCTAGTTTTGCCATGACATATTAGCATAACATCTGATTTATTAATGCCAATACTAAAGATTAGGGACAAACGCAATTGGCACAAGTGTAAATCATGGATTAGTCACTCAGTTTATACATCTGATTTAGCTCACCTTGTTTATCTGCTGCCTGTGGATCCTATGGTCACAAGTTCAAATCACTCTTGGTTCAAGTTTTTTTTTCTTTTTTTTTACGTTTAATTAATTTATCCACTCAGGTTGGATGGTGTGTATGTATATGTATGTATTGTGCTCTATAATGACACTACATTTGAATCGCATTGCACCATGGTGATCCACTCAACGCGTAGCGATTTCTAAATGAGATTCGATTAAAATGTATTGTCATTATACAGCAAAATACATACACTGGGGCGACAGTGGCTCAGGAGGTAGAGCAGTCGTCTGGCAATCTGGAGGTTCCCGGTTCGATTCCCGCTCCTCCCGGGCAGCGTGTTGATGTGTCCTTGAGCAAGACACTTAACCCCTAATTGCTCCCGATGAGCAGGTTGGCACCTTGCATGGTTGCCTCTGCCGTCGGTGTGTGAATGTGTGAGTGAATGGGTAAAATGTGAGTAACAAATTGTAAAGCGCTTTGGATAAAAGCGCTATATATATAAAAAAAATTAAAATAAAAAATATATACATACACACCTTCCAACCAGAGTGGATAAATTAATTAAATGTAAAAAAAAATAAAACTTGAACCAAGAGTGATTTGAACTTGTGACCATAGGATCCACAGGCAGCAGACAAACAAGGTGAGCTAAGTCTGATGTTTAAACTCAGTGACTAATCCATGATTTACACTTGTGCCATTGCGTTTGTCCCTAATCTTTAGTATTGGCATTAATAAATCAGATGTCATGCTAATATGTCATGTTCTACAGTAGGACGTACTACTGTGATACCCATTTCAAAGTGTCCACGCATTCAGATGTCATGCTAATTTGTTCTACAGTAGGACTTACTACTGTGATACCCATTTCAAAGTGTCCACGCATTATTTCTACACTCATACCGGGGGGGCCCGGTTGAGCTCTCTCCTGGACAGACAGTTTGAGCTCTCTCCTGGCCAGACAGTTTGAGCTCTCTCCTGACCAGACTGTTTGAGCTCTCTCCTGGACAGACAGTTTGAGCTCTCACCTGGACAGACAGTTTGAGCTCTCTCCTGGACAGACAGTTTGAGCTCTCACCTGGACAGACAGTTTGAGCTCTCTCCTGGACAGACAGTTTGAGCTCTCACCTGGCCAGACAGTTTGAGCTCTCTCCTGGCCAGACAGTTTGAGCTCTCTCCTGGACAGACAGTTTGAGCTCTCTCCTGGACAGACAGTTTGAGCTCTCACCTGGCCAGACAGTTTGAGCTCTCTCCTGGACAGACAGTTTGAGCTCTCTCCTGACCAGACTGTTTGAGCTCTCTCCTGGACAGACAGTTTGAGCTCTCTCCTGGACAGACAGTTTGAGCTCTCTCCTGGACAGACAGTTTGAGCTCTCTCCTGGACAGACAGTTTGAGCTCTCTCCTGGACAGACAGTTTGAGCTCTCACCTGGCCAGACAGTTTGAGCTCTCTCCTGGACAGACAGTTTGAGCTCTCACCTGGCCAGACAGTTTGAGCTCTCTCCTGACCAGACTGTTTGAGCTCTCTCCTGACCAGACAGTTTGAGCTCTCTCCTGGCCAGGCTGTTTGAGCTCTCTCCTGACCAGACTGTTTGAGCTCTCTCCTGGCCAGACTGTTTGAGCTCTCTCCTGGACAGACAGTTTGAGCTCTCTCCTGGACAGACAGTTTGAGCTCTCTCCTGGACAGACAGTTTGAGCTCTCTCCTGACCAGACTGTTTGAGCTCTCTCCTGGCCAGACAGTTTGAGCTCTCTCCTGGACAGACAGTTTGAGTTCTCTCCTGGACAGACAGTTTGAGCTCTCTCCTGACCAGACAGTTTGAGCTCTCTCCTGGACAATCCCATAGCTGTGAGTTTATTGAAGTCACTGCCTCTGAGGAAATTCAGGCTGGAACCTGTTCTTGGGAACGTTCCCTAAATTGGGCACTGGTTAGACGTTTTCTTGAGCAAATAAAGAAAAGCATTTGTCCCACGTGAGAACAAGATAATTCCTCACCTCCCAGTGATGTACTGCGACTTCCCAATCGTATATGTGATACTGTCTTGTATTTTTGTGTGGCCAGATAAAGTTCTGATGACAAATTGATGCTGCAGATAAAATGACTGTGTGTGCAGTTAAATCTTGACCACTGAAAACCACTGATACCAGTATTTGTAGACCGATAACTGTCCTTTTGTGTTTACAGGGAACTCCGTTGGGACCAATGCCACTGAGCCGGACAACACTGCCAACGTGACCTCCCTCTTTAGTGAGGAGGAGGGGGGGCCTGCTGAGGTCAACGAGCTCATCACCGCAGTAACTGATGTCAGCGGCCCTGCTAGCCCCGACACGGTCGACCTGGTGACGAGAGCGGGCCGGATCCCCCGAGCCGGCGAGAAGGACGAGCAGGGCAGCGGCATATTTGGAGAAGGGGAGGAGCCCGGCGTGGAGGAAGGGGGTGTGGCGGCCCCGCCTCAGCTGAGCCCTGATTCGGCCGAGACAGAGCTCCTGCTGCCCAGCAACACCGGCAAGCAGGATGCAGTGGAGGGAGAGGAGGAGGGAGAGGAGGAGGGAGAGGAGGAGGAGCGCCCGCCGCGCACCGACCCGCCGTGGCTCAACGCCAAGGACACAGCCGTGTTCGACCTGGATCGCTTCCGTGCCGCGGCCACCACCCCGCCGTCGCCCACCGCCAACCCCTCCCACGCCGACGTCCTCCACGTGGATTTCTTCGACCCCTCGTCCCGCGGCCGCGGCCTGGACCTGGCCCCGCCCTCGCCCTCCTCACAGGCACACGAGCTGCAGGGCGGCGACCCCACCTCCTGGGCCATGCCGGACAACTATGACTACCTCACGCCCTACGAGGACGGTGCGTCGCCCACCGGCGATGAGTACACCTACAGCACTACCACCGACACCTACGAGGCCGACGGCGACCCCAGGCCAACCGCCGGGCCTCGCGTCCCAGGGTCCGGCTCCCTTGGCCCCGCCCGGCCCAGCGGGGGGGTTACGGACCCCTCCGGCCCCTCTGCGACTCCTCCGGCGGCCTTGCCAGCCGACGGCTCGGACGGGTTGGGCGGCTGCCGCGTAGGGTACCAGCTGACCAATGGGAGCTGTCGCTCGCCCTGCGACACCCTGCCTAGCTACTGCTTCAATGGGGGGCAGTGTTACCTACTGGAGGGCATGGGTGTCTTCTGCAGGTAGGATAAAGCACACGCACACACACACACACACGCACACACACACACACACACTAGAATGATGTCCACATAAAATATGAACAGTTGAGGGACATAAACATTGCATGTGCAGTCTGAAATTAAGAGCCCTTTATGTTACATATGCAATGACAACAATGAAGCAAACAGCTCAATAACATACAGAGTCTACTTCAAGGATACAAAAATCAGCACAGATACTGAACAACAATCCCTTGCCAACTGCACACACACACACACACGCACGCACGCATGCACGCACGCACGCACGCAGTGAGTCCGAGAGAGAGAGAGAGAGAGCGAGAGAGAGAGAGAGAGAGAGAGAGAGAGAGAGAGAGAGAGAGAGAGAGAGAGAGAGAGAGAGTGTTCTGTGGTCCCAGAGCAATAACATGTGGAACAGATCAACTGTCTGCAACAGAATATGGGATAGATAACCAGCATGTGCTGTTGGATTTATTTACAAGGGAACTTTGTATTTATGAGGAAACGTCCCCTGCTTTGGGGCGGGCCAGATTCTACGTGAGCTGTGTGATTCTGTAAACCACACCCCCTTGCACGCACACACACACACACACACACACACACACACACACACTCACACACACACACACACACACACACACACACACACACACACACACACACACACACACACACACACACACACACACACACACACACACACACACACACAAGCACAGGGAGCCCAGAACTAATCCTAATTGTGCACATCATGTGAGTCGAGGTGCCTCCATGAATACAGTCCTGTCCCATCATTATACCCCCAGCCACCATCAACCAAAGCTTTATAGCTTAGAAGGATTTCAACCAACGGCCGCACACTAATGCCTTGCTTAATGTCAGCTCTGCGACTGGGGTCTTTCACTAGCAAGGTGAATCTAGGTGGAGGTCGAAGGTCGCAGTGGGATTAAGTGATGGAAATGGAAATGCGGCCTCTAAGCCGTGACTCAGAATGCATCAGGACAGGAAGAGGAGCAGCAGACGATCACAACAGAGCCTAAACTAGTGGTAGTGTTCACAGTGACTAGGAAATCTGTGCCAGATGTGACTGAGTTAGCCCGCTAAATAAATAAGTAATAGATAAACACGTCATCATGCTAGGTTGAGAATTATCTTTGACTGAGGTGGGGCTTTGGGGGGCCCGGGGGAGGGGGGGGGCGAGACGTTTGATAGGATGAGATGTTTTTTTCATCCAATGGTGTTGGTAGGGGAGGTGAAGGTAGGGGAGGTGAAGGTAGGGGAGGGGTGGAGGGTGGGGAGGTGGAGGGTGGGGAAGTGAATTTAGGGGAGTGGAGGGTGGGAGGGGAGGTGAAGAGTGGGAGGGGAGGTGAAGGGAGGGAGGTGAAGGTAGGGGAGGTGAAGGTAGTGGAGGAGAAGGGAGGGGAGGGATGGGGAGGTGGAGGGTGGGGAGGTGAAGGGAGGGAGGGGAGGTGAAGGTAGGGGAGGATAAGGGAGGGAGGGGAGGTGAAGGGAGAGAGGTGAAGGGAGAGAGGTGAAGGTAGGGAGGGGTGGAGGGTGGGAAGGTGAAGGTAGGGGAGGTGAAGGGAGGGAGGTGAAGGTAGGGGAGGTGAAGGGAGGGAGGTGAAGGTAGGGGAGGTGAAGGGAGGGAGGTGAAGGGAGGGAGGTGAAGGTAGGGGAGGTGAAGGGAGGGAGGTGAAGGTAGGGGAGGTGAAGGGAGGGAGGTGAAGGGAGGCAGGTGAAGGGTGGGAGGTGAAGGGAGGGAGGAGAAGGGAGGGGAGGGATGGGGAGGTGGAGGGTGGGGAGGTGAAGGGAGGGAGGGGAGGTGAAGGGAGAGAGGTGAAGGTAGGGAGGGGTGGAGGGTGGGGAGGTGAAGGTAGGGGAGGTGAAGGGAGGGAGGTGAAGGGAGGGAGGTGAAGGTAGGGGAGGTGAAGGGAGGGAGGTGAAGGGAGGGAGGTGAAGGGAGGCAGGTGAAGGGTGGGAGGTGAAGGGAGGGAGGGGAGGTGAAGGGAGGAGAGGTGAAGGGAGGGAAGGTGAAGGGTGGGAGGGGAGGTGAAGGGAGGGGAGGTGAAGGTAGGGGAGGTGAAGAGTGCAGGGAGGTGAAGGGAGGGGAGGTGAAGGGAGGGGAAGGTGAAGGGTGGGAGGGGAGGTGAAGGTAGGGGAGGTGAAGAGTGCAGGGAGGTGAAGGGAGGGGAGGTGAAGGGAGGGAGGGGAAGTGAAGGGAGGGAGAGCTGGAGGGTGGGAGGGGTGGAGGGTGGAAGGGGTGGTGAAGGGTGGAAGGGGAGGTCAAGGGTGGGGAGGTGAAGGGTGGGGAGGTGAAGGGAGGGGAGGTGAAGGGAAGGAGGGGAGGTGAAGGGAGGAAGGGGAGGTGAAGGGAAGGAGGGGTGGAGGGTGGCATGGCAAGTGAAAGGAGGGAGGGGAAGTGAAAGGAGGGAGGGGAGGTAAAGGGAGGGAGGGGAGGTGAAGGGAGGGAGGGGTGGAGGGTGGGAGGCTAGTGACCCTATATAATGAGATTAGGGTTGAATCCATATGGTAGGTAGGAGAGTTTATAGCATAGAACTATATAAAATGGTTTATATGCTCCATCAACCCCCGAGACATTTCAACTGTTGCCTCGTGTTCTCGGTTTAATATTTCCAAAGTACAAATGACCACATCCTCTCAAACTGTTTTATAAGCAAAGGACCTCAATAATATTATTATATTTTTTTATCTACTTTTTCTCCTCCTTTTTCTGTGATTTTTCTCCCCATCCCAATTTACCTCTCGTGCCAATTCTCCCTCCCCTGTCCTGATTGTTGCTCACATATGCCCTCCACTGGCCGGTTGTAGGGAGGATAGAAGCCTTGCATCACATGTCCCATCCGATACATGTGGAGGCAGCCTGTCACATCTATTCACCTGCCAGCGTGGACTCTCATTTGGCGAGGAGTAACGTGTAGGAGGCTCACACTGCCCCCGCCATTTTTCCTGATTTTGCTGTGCAGGAGCCCCAACCGACCTGTAGGAGTCGCTGTTCACAACGACCAGACTACCACCCTTCGACTTCCCACCCGCTAACTCTGCCAATTGAGTTAGTATGACAGCCGGCCCAAGCCGGAGGCAACGCCGACAGTCGGATTCGAACCCGGTGTCTCTTGCGTTGGTGATGAGCACAATGTCTGCTGCGCCACCCAGCCGCCCTGGACCTCAATGATATTCTATAGTTCAAGAGTTCAAGAGTTTTACCTTCATGCCAGCGATATTTTGCAACATGTTCATTTGATTTCAATCATAATCTAATCTAATCATAATCTAATTTTGGAATCATAAACTCCACGTGGAACAATATACTGGACATGTATTTCACTCAATCTGGAAATTCACTGAACCCGCCTATCAGTGAGTACAGATCTTTTTAATTAGAGACCATCTGTACCGATCAGGACGCACGGTGGATAATCCCTGGCTGGCTATCGACCTCCTGACTGGCACTGATGGAGATGATGATGATGATGATGATGATGATGATGATGATGATGATGATGATGATGATGATGATGATGATGATGATGATGATGATGATGATGATGATGATGATGATGATGATGGTGATGGACAGTATGAGTTGGTGCAGACATGTTGTCGCCACGCCAATGCTGTCTGCAGGGCCAGTATGTTCTATGCACACTATGAGGCACACACACACACACACACACACACACACACACACACACACACACACACACACACACACACACACACACACACACACACACACACACACACACACACACATACAGTAGTCATTATTGATGTCAGTATACACACTCTCATTCACACACTGTCCACCACACAGAATAAGGACACGCACGATTTCATTCAAACCTTTATTTATTTAACGTCTCGGGAGGCACGTTGAGGGGCGGGCCTTCATTTACATTGGTGCCAAGATTACATAAGAATGAAAAAAGTCAGTCAACGCGTTTACTGTGCATTCAGAGATTTAAGATCTTATTTCGAGAATCCCCCAAGGTTATCAGAGCCTCAATTTGCATGGTACCTTGTAGTTCATTCCATGTATTAGAGGCACAAAATCGAGTTCCGAGTGAAATCGAAGAACTAAAAATACACAAATCCACAAGACACAGTTCTAACACACACCGTGCACAACGACACCCTACATCTGTCCCCTGTCTCCCTTTTTACGACCGCCGCCGAGACATCAAGGAAGTCGATTTATGTACCTGTCCTGGCCCCGTCCTAATCGCCAGCCGGTGACCTCACACAACTCAAGGTCCTAATCAGGAGGTAGTGGCGTCTCCTCTCCCCTCACATCGCCCCCCACAGCTCCACCCGTGCTGTGAGATACACCCTGATCGTCTATCATATTACAGGTCAGCGTTAGCTACATGTAGCTTATCGCCAAGCCAGTGGTGTAGTGGTAACGGAACGTAGACCAATCTCAGTCACTCTTATTGTCTGGCCCCATTTTGCGCGACATCCAGGCTTTTTTTACCGTCAGCGTTTGGGAATTTCATGTCGACAGGTAGATGAAGTGAAATTATACTTATTTTAGAATATATATATATCAAATTTCATGAGTATTCATCTATATTTAGTCATCTAAAGACTATTAGATATGAACCTATGTACCAGTAAAAAGTGGGAATCTCTAGAATGTGTTTTGGGTGACGGTGTTTACGGAAGTGCAGGTCTCAAGTTGACGTTATACTATACATTTATATTTACACTTTCTGTTGTCAGTAGATGGCAGCATTGGTTTAAAATTAAAAGGTGAAAATGTGAAAACTACAAAATTAATACAATTCCCAGTACCGTTAGCACAGGTCACAGGTCACTGGGACGCGTCTATTCTTTGACGCGATCTGAACAGCGTTAAACTATTAATGGGACCTGAGTACAGTGATCGAGAATGGTCACCCAATTATCTTAACAAAAGTGCATCATTAGCATTATGTTTATTGTCTAAACGGGAACATAATGGTACAATTTAAGATTTGAATGTTATCCGCATATAAAGGACAAATAAAACACTGTTAATTTGTAAGAAACCTCAATGAAAACTGCGCAGGGTAAGTTATATTCGCTATGTTATGAAAATGTGATAGAATCCTATAAAAATGTGGACGCATTTGGTCACTGTGACGTTTGAGGAGGCGGGTGTGTAATACTGTAACGCTACCTTTCTATGTATTTCTACAGAAACCAGGCGAGTATATAAATGTACTCTAAATGCCTAGAAAAAGAGGGGTATACCGTAAATCCTCTAATATAGGACGGGTCCATTATTAGAGGCCCGTCCTCTATTTGAATACCCTCCACTATTAGAGGATTTACGGTACTCTCTTCACCTTGTGTTTGGAAGCAACCAGGATGCTGCTACAGTAGTTTGCCGGTTTCCACGGTTACCACCTTAGAGAGCATGACCCTGGAGGGGGACACATCAGCCTTTGAAGTCTGTCCATTTTTAATGTATCTATTTCTTCAAACATATATTGGGTAGGAGGATAATGAGCTAGCTTAGGCAGTTCTGTGCAGATGGTAAGAAAAGAGCTTGTGAGGTGAGTAGACCTGCCCGCAGCCACACCAGCGCTTCAATGACAGAGAGGCTAACAGTCACATTGAAATTTAAGCAACTTACTGTACATCTCCCTATGAGGACATTTGCAATCCCCTTTTGCATTGTCTATTGTAGATTGGAAGCAGCAGATCTATTCTAGTTCTACCAAATCTCTGCTTAAAAAAAGCTACAGATTATCAATTGCCTGGTAACAGAGTGAGGCTTGCTTGCACAGCGTAACGCCCGAAAACTCATTTGGATTTGACAACATCTACGAATATTTAGGGCATATTTTCCCTCAGTCAGCAGCTAGTGGGAGTGATGGATGTCCTGGGACTCGCTGATGAATTGGAGAGAGTGACTGAGAAGCGTTTGAGTGCTGGCCATACTCTTAATATGGGTCAATAGAGCTCTGGCACAGATGAGGACCAATATGTTCCTGCTGCGTGAGTGCGTGCGTGCGTGCGTGCGTGCGTGCGTGCGTGCGTGCGTGCGTGCGTGTGTGTGCACGTACAAGTGTGTGTGAACACGCACGCTCATTTTTCTCTCTCTCTCACTGTGTGTGTGTGTGTGTGTGTGTGTGTGTGTGTGTGTGTGTGTGTGTGTGTGTGTGTGTGTGTGTGTGTGTGTGTGTGTGTGTGTGTGTGTGTGTGTGTGTGTGTGTGTGTGTGTGTGTGTGTGTGTGTGTGTGTGTGTGTGTGTGTGTGTGTGTGTGTGTGTTTGTGTGTGTGTGTGTGGGTTGGTGAACTGAGGCTGATTCATACATCAGGCCAATTCAATTACAGCTGGATGAATGTCAGGGGCTCAGCCCTCCTGTTCACAAGTTACACACTCCTTTCAAATGTGGTTTGCTCCCCTCCTCCGCAGATCAAGCAAAGATATATTTCTTGTGGGGGAATTTAGGGAATATAATAATAATAATTATAATAACGCAACACTGTTTACAGAATCACACGGTTGAAAGGTGACTGCCAATATGTAATCCACTACAGGCTGGAATGAGATGACCTGATTAGAACTGCAGTTAGCAGTTAGCCACAATCTAGTCACTTTGAGGTGAAATCGACAGAATGTACAGTATAGCCAATAAAATGTATTTGTAAGGTCCGACAACACACGTTAATCTCCCATGGGCCGGACACGTCTTCTTTAAACAAGTCAAGTAGAAACATCACAATAAAGAAAAAAATAAAAAAAAAATAAAACATGAAATCCAAAATAAATGTAAAATAAATAAATGCAACACTCGCAGACATACCCCAGCGAAGGTAAGGAAAAACTCACTAAAAACCTAGATCCAGAAATTGTTAGAGTGGGGACATTTAGATAGCATGGTGGTGTGGTAGGAGGTAGGACCCAAACGCAGACAGGCAGAGGATAGACAGGAGGCAGGTGTTGATTCTTGAATATGAGCACTGCTCCTTTAATTCCAGTGAGTGTGGCTCAAAAAACAAAGTGAGAGGGCAAGTCTCCAAAACATGCTAAATGCTCTATAAATAATAAACACTTTAAATAATGATTACGATACACAGCAATCATAAAAAGATGGCGTCTCTGACAAAACAGCACAACAATATTATCCTCTGTGGCAAGGAGCGATAATGCCTTCCCAAAGATAAATACGACTACTACAGCGAACGGCTGACAAACTAAAAAGCAATACACGAACCGGGAATAAACAGCACAAAAGCCGAATCACAGGAACAGCAGTAACAGGAGTAACAGGAGCAACAGGAGCAATGACCCGACAAGGAAGGCAGGGCAAACAACACTTAAATACACAGACTAATTGAGACATGAGGGTGATTTGGAATGAGACACAGCTGGGTTGGAACAGACTGAACAAACTGGGGTAAAAGGCTGAATAACAAAACAAAACACACTGGGGACAAAACACTAAAGACAATAATCACAAGCTATATAAGAGAAAACAAGGGGCAACAGGTACACTGGTATAGACAGCAGGATGGGCAGAACACTCAGAAACACAGACAGTTTGACCAGACACAAAGTAGGGGGGCCGGGGAAAAGGACCAGTGGGACTGGGACCGGGGACGGGGGGCCGAGGAGGGGAGTGAGGGGGACTGGAGCAGGGGGGTGGAGACGATAGCCCAGGGGTAGGACCTGGGGCTGGGGTCTCCTCGGCAGTGGGGCCCAGCATAGAATCCCGGGCGGGGGTCTCCCCAGAAGCAGGGCCCGGCATAGGACCCTGGGCTGGGGACTCCTCGGCGGCGGGGCCCGGGGTAGAATCGCAGGCAGGGGTCTCCCCGGAAGCAGGACCCAGCATAGGACCCCAGGCTGGGGTCCCTCCGGCAGTAGCACCAGGCGTTGAACTCCGGGCAGGCGTCTCCCCGGTGACGCTGGCTCGAAAAAAGGCCCAGAGCGTAGGATCGGGACCAGGGACCTCCTCGGGAGTAGGAGACCCTGACCAGAGCAGTGAAGAGGACCTGTGGTGTCGGGAACCCCGTCTCCCCCTGGGGCTGTGGCGTCGGGAACCCCGTCTGTTCCCGGGAGCTCCACTGCGGACCAGGCGACTTCCCTCCCCTGGGTACGCCTGGGCACCAGGGGAAACTCTCTGCTGCTCCAGATCAGGAGCAGCAGCTGCGCTGGCACCCAAGGCCGTGCCAGTAGTAGGGGCCCTGCTAGCCGAAGGAGCGACGTCTCCACTACAGACCCTCCTAGCTGAAGGGGCAGTCCTAGCAGTGGGGGCTATACTAGCTGGAGAGGCTGAGCTAGCTGTGCAGGCCTGGCTAGCTGCAAGGGCAGCCCTAGCTGTGGGGAATTTACAATTAAGCAGGGGAGCGGCTCCAGGGTATGAGGCTATGCTAGCTGAGTGGGTTGTGCTAGCTGTAGGGGGTGTGCTAGCTACAGGAGATGCACTAGGTGTGGAGGCCTGGCTAGCTGCATAGACTACGCTAGCCGTAGGGACAGTACTAGCAGTAGGGGCCTTACTAGCAGTAGAAGTTGGAGCAAGAAAAAGCAGGTCCATAATGCCTTCGACCTGGCAGGACAAAAGCCTGACAATAGTGGATCGAACTCGCTTATCAGTTCTAAGCACTCCAAAAAGTTTCCATTGTGTGGTGACGACAGCGTCTGGTTCTCACCGTGGAAAGGCAGGCCTGTGAAGCTAGAAATTTGACAGTGGCAACTATACGTTTCAATATATTACACCAGTATGTTCTGCTATCAATCCCTTAGCTAGAACAGAATCTATTCGTGCATCTACGTTTCTATGAGATGAAAGTGCAAGGCCAGCATTTATGTGTTCTGGTGAACCTTCATGCTCTGATATGCGATTTGAGATGTTTTTCCAATCACTGTAACCTGATGTCAAAGCTGTCCCTTTTGTGGAAAATAGCTTGCAGCAACAACAATAGACAGACCCAGTTGACTGCGAATAAATCAACCATTCCCTAAGACGCACCTCGCCATTTTTCATTTGGAAAGTCACCAATGTTTTGGCTTTGTTTATTTAAACAGATATGGTCCTGCAAATGTTCATTAATTGGTGGCCTTTTCGCAGGATCCGAGGAATAGTTTACCAGCCTGTCCTCTTTGTTGGTATCATCATGCGTTGCTATCTCCCGGCTGAGGCTCGGACGTTAGCCCACTGGGTGTCTCAGATGATGATGGAAAATTGGTAGCATCGTTACTAGCTCCCGGCTGAGGCTCGGACGTTAGCTCACTGGGTGTCTCAGATGATGGAAAATGTATTGGTAGCATCGTTGCTAGCTCCCGGCTGAGGCTCGGATGTTAGCTCACTGGGTGTCTCATGTTCGACTGAATCGTCCTTTTTATGTATTTTTAGGAATCACCCCATAGCTTCCCTCTGCTTTTCAATATGTTTTTCTTCCATTTTCTTTTTTTCTTTTTGCTGAACCCGAAGTCGACGATGCCGACATTTTTGGCGTGGTACTTTTGCAAATATTTGTAACCGGATATTAACGTAGCCTACATTCCCGCTCAGAGAGAAAAGGATACACTAATATTGATATGTATTTTTTTTTTATATATTTTTTATGTAGCGTCATTGGTAAGTTAACCTGTTAAGTGGTAGCCCTATTTTCAGAAATTTCGCCTAAAGGTACATGCCTAAGTAAATGGAAGATTGCTCCACTTCTGCAAGGTCAATTAGCATGTTCTTGGTATCTAGGAACATCTAGGGACCTGGGGGTATGTATTTCCAGTGTCAGAAATATTGTGTCTGTTACTAGGCTTGAGTAAATTGTAATGAAGAAAAGGAGAATATAAATTATGATTTATTTTTGCATCTTTGACGGTGAATAACACCATGTTAAATCTGCGGGGTAAGAGATTTCGCTCACTGAGCTCATTCACCACCTTATTGAGATCAAGTGTAAAAAAAGTCTAAGCAAATGAATAAAGGGAAGATGATTAAACAGAAGGATTTGTAGATACAGTAATAAATGATAATCGATTTTAATTATGAATTCATATTTGACCTTGAACTTGACCTTGACCTTATTATGGCCAAATCATACATCTATGGATAGGGAAAAGGCTCCTCTTTCCAATGGCAGGGTTGAATCTGGATTTAGTCATTTCCTTGCGGTTTTACGATAAAAGAGATATAATTAGCATTTTTTTGATACATTCGGAATTACGATAAATTGTATAAAACATTGGTAAAAATGAAAATATACACTTTGACTACTGTTTTGATTTTGGTTATGGTCTTTACTCTTGGCTACAATTTTTTTTATAAAAAAAACATTAACCTCTTAACACTTTGAGTGGCACTCACGAGATTTCTCTGGTTTTTAATAGTGACGTAGAATGCCACTAATTTTTTTATTTTATTTTTTTTTGCGATCTGAAAAATTATTGCATCACCCGAGCCTACCCGAGTATAGCCGAGCTGCGCCGGTGATCACTGTGGAAAAAAGCGCCCCCTGTCGTCTCCCAGATGACATAAGTGATTTTGGAATGGACTCAATGAAAATGAATACTCCACATTTTCCAGTTCACTGATCCAGCCGGGGTTACCACAGTTCATTCTGGAGCCTCAGATCCCCGCGGATCATGGAGATCTACAGTCTCGTGTTGGATCCATACACTTATCGATTTTTTCGAATGGTGATCAGGAATTGGAATATACCAGTTGGATACCATCTGATGTCAGGTAAGGACTCTATGTTATCAGTGGTAGGATAATCAGAGTACGTTTGATGAAGTTATAAGCTGTTTTGTGAAATGTCTTCTTTCGGTTTCACTGTAAAAGTCTGTGAGGAAATCAACGGAGCGATTATCAGTGCGCGGCCGTAATGTGCTTGCGTGCACGTATAATATTGATCATCTAGCGTTTATTTGAAAACGATTCATAAAAAGGCAGACGAATATCAACGTTGTGGAATATTCCACTAAAAGACGATTTTCATAGAATGCTCCAGAATTAGCTGTTTTTTATATCAAAACGGGGGCTTTTCTAACTGCTCTGAAACGGAAACGACGCGATAAAAAAACAATCTGCCTTCACAGCACTGACTGGAAAATAGTCTTTGATAATGCGATGGGCAGATTAGACACATAGCCATAATTTAAAACATAGATTAGGCGATATTAACGTTAACATTGGCGCCGATGGTGGCATTCAAGCGGTAAAACGGAAAACCAGGCGTGGCGCTCAAAGTGTTAACACTTTCTCCGCCAATAACGTCATACAACGGGTTTCAAGTTCATGCAAATTCTGCCAGATCACGGCGTACAACGTTATTCTGATCATATTTCATATTTTTGCCATGGTATTCATATTTCACTCACGGAGCCTTGTATGATGCTGTGGGACTCAGCACAACTCTGCAACGCTTCAACACTGCCACCTGGTGGATGATCGGCGAGTTTCCAAACCGGATATGCCTGTTGCATATCGGTGCGTCTCCTATATCCGTCCGGCCACTCGCATATCATCCCAGGACTCTAGCCACACACCGTGGATATGGATCGCTGCCATAACTCAATAATCCACATGATTTGGGCGTGTATTAGTATTATACAAACCGGAAATGGATCGCCTCGATCCCCATCACATAACTGGGATCTGTTAGCTCCAGTATCATCGCCCAACAGTAAGAGTAGGCTGCCGTGAGTTTCAGCGTTTTTGTTTATTATTATCGATGCAAACTGCTCTGATCTATATATCACCCATACTACATAAATCATTTAACGACGATCACGGAATTATAAACGACCCCCCCCCCCCCCCCCCTCTGTTCACCCGCGCATGATCAGTCATAACGTTTACAGTTGACATTTTTAATATAGCGTGTATCGGCAACAAATGGCATTTGATAATGTATATATGCATTTATGCCTATATCTCACGTTCTAGGATTTACTGCAGAAAACGATAAAAACATATTTATATTCTAGACGGTATTTTTGTATGAATGTGTGAATGAAAAAGTAAAACGTTCCTACATCCTGAACGATAGATAATCGATGTTGAATGGGCCATAGTAATGTCAATTTAGCAATACAATTTAAAAAGTTATAGCCATGCAAAGAAGGTAAACATCTCCATGAGGACGATTCGCGATGCCACTTTGGCGACCTCTAGTGGCTCGGGTGTGCATTTCTTTTAATACAATATATAGATAGAATTAAAGCCCTATTTGTTGCCTGTCGATTTAGGTGACAAAATCCGTTCAGCGGTTCTCGAGTTAAATGCCGAAGTGCCACTGCGCCACTTAGCCGCCCTAGGGGGATATGTTATTATATTATTATATATCTGTCTAAACAAAGCCTTCATATGAAGACCGTATAAGTCCATTGTGAGATACTTTGAGTAACCGAGCAGAGTAGACTATAGTAGACTATAACTGTTGTACGACACCTGAAAGTAACGACAACGTTGACCGTCTTTAACACTTTGACGACCGATGGGCTAAACAAACATGTGGGTTTTGTAACAGCTATATCTATACTTTATAGTGTTGCTATCTGTCCATTCTCATTGTCAATTGAGTGCATAAACCGTCCCTTCAAAATGGCTTAAAGAAAAAAAAATGCATCGGTAGGTTGTCATTTTATAGCGCCGTGAATATAAGCTTTATCGCAGATTTCGTCTCATATATTTTCTGGAAAGCTAGTTATTGAGCTAAAGGCTACTAACGTTATATTCAACGGCATTCCCGTTTTATATATGCTAATGAAATAACACAAACTGCTTATGATCCGGACTATCCCAGAGCATCTATGGATGAAAGGGGGGCGGCGGGGGACGTCGATTAGTATTATTGATTACCAATACAGTGTCCGTGTAAGTAGCCACATTCACAGATCGACTGCTTGCGTTGCACAGCAAACTCCAATCCGGCTGTAAATTAGGTGATAAAGGTCTTACCGTCAGCCCGTGTGATACCCGGCAGCATTTCACCGTTATCGATCGGCATCTGGTAGATCGATATGTCCATTGGTTGATGATAAATCCCCTTATTCCATGGTGAAATCTCCGCTTCGAAACGTGATACACGGTGCATGCTGTTGGTTTGGGATCAGGGTAATATGATCCTCCACTGAAAAGTTCCATTTGCCCACAATGATACTGCAGTGGAGCGATGGCGCCCCTAAGAGGATCTGGCCGGTATTGCATGTTGCCGATTCCACAGAGGAGGGTAGATCTGCAGAGTCGATCGGGGATCTTGATCCGGTTATTAATATGGAATAAAACAATAACAACTTGCCACGGCTATGTACGTGCCTCTGGTCCACAACGCATGGCACCGAAAGCCGTATATATACGTGGCCGGTGCCCATTGTGTTAACTGGGATCGTACACGTCTGTCTGTCTGTCTGTCTGTAAAGAACACATTACCACCCCCGACTCCCGGGGCTCTAGCTCCGTCAATCATTTGGCGTTCTCGAAAATCTTTGCACAGGGTTGTAGCCAATGAGTGTGGCTTTCCAATGATACCCCATGATATGATAATTGGGGATCTAATAAGGTCTCTATTGATCGATTTATGATAGGGGGACCTTACAGTTTAACAGGTTTTAATAATAAACAGATTTAAAAAAAATTGAAAAACATGAATTCACGTATTCACACCATCATAGACAGTATA